>NW_020897750.1:2799377-2875021 GCF_003984885.1 Neopelma chrysocephalum
GTAAACTGTGATTGCACTGATGTTGTCATTCCCAGGTAAACTGTGATATACCATCTTTGTCAGAGGACGGCCCACAAAAAGCTCCATGCAGTGGATGTGGGCTTCAGTGCTCAAGCTCCCAGCAGTGCCCTGCCTCTTGCTGTCCTGGGTGATGTGGCAGTGCTGGGCAGCCGGAGAGCCTTCCTAGGTGGCACTCCTGGCTCCTTGCAAGGGCAGATGGTAGATGTGAGCCAGGCAGTATGGATTTGTGGAGCTTGGTTTCAGGCAGGTGAATTTTCCTCAGACCTGCCATCTCAAAATCAGAGTAGACAGAGCTCTTTTGATGTCACAGCACTGTAGATTCAGCCAGATTCCTGGGTGCTTCAAAGTGATTGTCAGTCGCTTCAGCAGGTGGAATGAGCGACTTTGGATGCTGTGCTGAGGGACAGGCTGTTACAAGCAGTACCTTGGCCCCGTTGGTCACCTGTGACTTGAGCAATAGTGTGATACTGAACAAATGCACCAGTCTTTTGTCTTGAATGTGAGATCTATATCCAGTGAATAACATACCAAAAAAAAAAAAAATCTTTGAAGCAGATGGATGGAAAAAAAAAAGAGTCATATGGCATCAATAATGAGAATGGGGGTTTGGCCCATTCTACCATATGTGAATAAAACCCTGCATTTTCTTGTTGCAGATGTGTGTATTGAGCACATTCAAATGTGTATTAAATAGGTTGTGTACTCCATGAGCATATTCACAACAAGGCAGAAGTTTTGTGCTGCCAACCCTGTGTTTGGGCAGGAGGCTGGAGGAGGGGTGTCTGAGCACTTGCAAAACCACAAAAACATGTCAGTAGGAGAAAAGAAGTTTTTACTGACTGTATAGTATTCACAAAATGAAAGATAATCGATGTAGTCGTTCTGCAGTATATATGGAGTTAGAATTGAGAAGCAAATTTTCTGCTATAAAATAATTTTGGAATTCTTTAAGGATATAGTTTCTTTTGTAAGTAAATTATCTCCATCAGTTAATTTAAATAGAATCACATTTCTATGATTTGGGTTTTTTTAACCTTAGTGTGCTAGAGTGTGTACTTGTGATTTTGAGGCAGTTTTTTATTATCTGCCCGGGAAAGGTGGTTTTTTATGGTCCTTTTTCCTTATTCACAGTCATTAATAACATATTCAACTCATGAACATTCAGCAATTTATGCACAGTGCAGTTCAGCTGAATACTGTAATATCCCACTCTAACCATTAAAAACAGTTATCACAAGATAACATTAGGTCAGAACACAGAGTAGGCTGTTTAAATTGTATTATTGATTGCTGCTTTCTGAAGATTTTCCTGAGTTGTGTTTAAACCATGTCCTTTTATTTGCTACTGCCTTCTTGAAAAGAAGGCCTGGCAACATAATTTGAATTGAGATGTCTTGTTTCTGATGCCCAGTTGGAAGTTCATGCTTATATAGTTTCATTTCTTATACAAATTATCTCAAATTATCTAGTTCCAGTCTTTTTAAAGACAAGTGTGTGGCTTCAGTTGCATCTTGCAAAGCGGAGAGTATTTACCCATCTACTGTAGAAGTTACTGTGGAAGTTAATGTTTTTACTGATTAAATATATTAATGCAGGACTTTATATATTCTGGAATTTATGCAGATGTAGAAAGCAAGAAAGATTTGGGTTTACAACTGGGTTTTCAATCACCTTAGTTTGTGTGTGTCCTGTAGACATTTTGTAGTCTGCCACCCACCCTCCCCAGGGAGTGGATTGGTGGTGTACCAGCTGGTGTGTTCTGTTTGTAAAATGTGAGATGATCATTCCTGTAAGGCTACAGTCCTAATGCCTCTAGAAATGTATTTGGGAACATTGAAAAGAAATAATAGATACAAGAATCACCTTTTTTTTTTCCCTATTGTCTAACTCATTTATGAGCATCTGCATATTTTCAATAATGCCATTGCTTTCATGGCTATGTGTATATGTGTTTGCATGCATTAAGATTCTTCTTCAAGAAAAAATTTTACTTGAGACTGAACTTGCTGGATTCCTAGGAAAACAAATCTTTTTTCTCCCTGTATGTAAACCATTGTATTTGACTCCTCTTGAGTATGTATTCATTATCTTAAAATAGAAACAACCTCTCCTCCCTGTGCTCAGAATCAACATTATTGTTGAATTCCCAGGCCTAGGAGAATACTGGTTGCATTGCCAGTAAATAATTTTCCATTCTGTATGGTGGAAGAAACTGTTCAATTAGTACAAAAAGGGTTAATCATATTACCCTTTTTAAAATACCACTTTGTTTTGCCCTTCCTGGGTTTGCAAAAGAAGACACAATCAAATGGCAAACCTGTGTTTTTGTTCCTTTTCAAAAATCCCTGACAAGCCCATGACACAGGCTACTGCTGTAGCTGTACATTTCTATTCATTATTGATGACTTGGGGCCAGGCAGGCAGCACAGAACACAGGCAATATAGATTACCATATTGGGGGCTGGGTTTTGGGGTTTGTGTATACACATGTGCCTGGGTGCATTTTGGCTGGATTTGGCCTTTGAAATACTCAATTCTGAGTGGAAATCATATCTGAGAATAATAGTGGAAACAGATTGAATGAGTTTTGTGATACATCTTGCTAAAACAATTCAGGGCACTTAGACTAAAGATAAAAAAAGGAATGCATGAGTGAGCTCACTGTCAAACTAATTAATAATAGCTTAACTTTCCAGTGGACTTGGAAATGATCCTGAAAAATCCTGGGGGATTTGGAGGGCATTTCTCACCTTACAGAGTGCAGTTAGCACCTTGGCTGATGAGACTTTTTCCTGACAAAACCAATGTAATCTGTCTAATTAACAACAATAATTATAGACAGACTATGCTGTTGGTTTGATATGGGGTGGGGGGGATAGTATCTCATTTGATGGATGCCACAGACCAAGCCTACAGTTTGGGTGAGCATGAGAATTATGCCAGCACTTCAGTGATACATTTTTAAGTGGTATTTCTGAGTAGCAGGTCACCAAGAGACCTTTGCAATGCTAAGAAAGTGTTTTACTACTACTGATGCATAATTAATCCATATAGGTTTTTATTGGCACGATGCTCCTGCCCATTATATATAAGTTTTCATTTTCTTGTTTAAGTCAAAGAGAGGTTGTTTAGTGTTTTATTCTTGCACTATTTGAGGTTCTTGGCTTGAAGAAGTGGGGAGACAGCAGTTAATTTAAACACAGTGTTTATGTTAACAAAGTGTAACATGCTTTGGTTCATACATTGATGGTGTCTTTAAACAGAAACTGTTCTACTTGCATAGTTTTCTGTTACATGAATAGCTATAGAAAGAAATAAGTAGAATCAGTTTTGATAACTGCTTATAACTGCTCATTTCCGTAGAATTTCTGATAGCTTTTCTCTCAGGTTCTGTAATTTTTCCCTTATGTTTTTGTTTTCTTTCACTCAACTGGTCATCAAGATGAGAAAAATTAATTCACAGTTTAGTTAATTCAAAGCCTATTCTGTTAAAATATTTTTTTAAACATTGAACAGAATAAAATGAAGGACAGAAAAGGCTTGTAGGGACTTTGCTCTGTTGGATCTCTGACTTCAGACTCTTTTAATTCTGTTTTACATGTAGAACTCTTTAAAGTAAGACTGGTGTAGAGCATAAAAACTGCATTGTCTTGCTTTGGGAAGGAGAGGCAAGAAGCCATTCCAGTGGAAGAAGGGCACTAAGCTACTCCAAAAATCAGTGTCAGTCAAAGCAGAATGTTTCCTTAGTGTATTCCTTCCATTTCTGTGGTCCTGGTTTCCCTTGTTGGAACTTAATGCTCTTTAATGTGTATCAAAATATGGAATCAACTATCTGGCTAATTGAACAATACAACCACTTCTGTTTTAGGAGATTGTTTTCCCTGGAAGGTCCCACAGCACCATCTAGTGTGCCATCCTGTCCTACTGTCACATGGGTTTGTGGGAGCAGAGGTGCTGAGGCTGGGATGCTTTGCTGGGAATGGCTCCTTAGTAATTTAAATTAGGATTTGCTGATTACTCGGCATAGAGCCAAATACAGGAGAAATTTAGATCCTCTTAAAATTTCTTTTGCAAGAAAACAGACTTAAAAATTAAGTTGAAAAATAACTTTTCTTGTAAAACATATATGTAGTAACATATATGTAACTGCTTTTCTGTTTTCTGTGTACAAAACAAAGGAGAAATTGTGGTGCATCCTTAACACTGTGCTAACATACTTAACATACACCCTGAGACATGTAACTAAGTTTATTGTATCCTTATAACACATTAAACTCTTTTTCAAGAAAGTGCCATGCTTACACCTGCAGACACCCTAATCCTACAAGCTGTGTGCCTTTTCTCCTCAATCCCACTGAGATCATGCTCTAGGTCTGGGAACCTGCTTGCATCATAGAAATTACAGGATTGTGTCCAAGTGATTTTTGCAAAGACAAGGGGATCACTTGGATAGTTGAAAAGTTTCTTTTTCCCTTTTATGCCTCCTCTAGCAAAGGCCCACCTAACACCAGTGTATAAACTATCCTGACACACAGAATTATAGTGATCTTGTTCTCTGCTGACACCGCATGAGAATTAAGTTTGAATAGGAACAGACAGGGGTTTAATGAGCTGGAGTTAGGAAAAAGGTTTGCATATGAGGAAGTTTTAAAAGGTTTCATTGAGGTAGGAAGTAAAGGGGAGAAAACAGGTCTTTGAGGCCAGGAATGAATGTCAGCAAAAGCAACTGAAGAGGAAATGGGAAGAGGAAAGCGTGGTTCCAACAGGCTCGACAGTGTCATTGAATGCGCTGGAGATGTTAACTAGACGGCTGAGTCTCTGTTACACAAGAGACAGCAAAAAGTTGCAGTAGGGTGTTAAAAGTTTGGTGAATATGGCTTGATTCTGTTCTAGATATGTGAGCAAAGGCCCACAAAAACCTTTGGTCACACACCGTGCTGCGGAGCTGCTGCAGCAGTGAGAATGTTGCAGCACTTGGGAAGCATGGCCGGAAGCATTGCCCTCAGCAGCACCCTCCTACCTTTTATAGGAGCTATTCCACACTCTGCCAGCCAGCTCCCATCTAACTGACAGTTTCAGGATGTTTGATGGAAGCATTCATTTCTGATTCAGACTTGTTTTATTTTGTGCATCATTCCAGATACTGTAACTGTATCATCTGCGAAGCACCAAGAAGTTTTCAGAATTCCTTTAAAACTTCGGAGTCCTTACTACTGTGTTCTGCACTGTTCTGTTGGTGCTCAAGAAGCAAATTTCTAATGTGTTGAAGATGCCCTCTGCTGGGAGGCTAGGCAAACTGGGCTTATCTCGAGTTTCACCTTTCTAAAATACTCTTTTCTCACTCTGGGTTTAACTCTCAATATGATACCAGAAACTCACCCCTTAACCTTACTGAAAAAATGCTTTCTCTTTTTGCTTTTATTCTTTACACTCCACCTGTGACAAATGTGGTAGTGTTACTGCCAGTAGTTCAAATCACTGTATTTGTTGTTTCTGTGTTCTGTTTTGTTGAAAGAACTGAATTCTGGCTGCTCGCATTCCTTTTAAATCTGTTTTTTCATAGTTGCCTAAAATGTATGCAAGAAGAACATCTGCAAAAGTAATTATTAATAAATAGTGGAAATGCTTTTGATTTCTACTATTATCTGATGCTAGTAAGCTTTTTAATGTTATCTTTTTTTTTTTTTTTTTTTTTTTAATTAGTGTCTCTTCCCACAGTAGAGGCCACTAGGTTGATACAACAGAACATAGGTGGTACAATGTCTGGAACAATTCACAAATCTCTATGCATCATCTCATAGTTTATATGAAATCTGGTTTATTTTGTCCCCTCTGATAAATCAAAAGCCATTTTAACATAGTGCTTCTAATTTTACAGCTTTGTTATTAAAATCCAATATTGACCTAATTGGATGAGTTGTCGCTATTGTTGTGGTATTTATTTTTGATTATAGTTGAATTAAGGTTATGTGGAATTGCGTTTTCAATTTTGTATTGTAGTATGATGTCTTGGTGTTGTACAGTGTTTATCAATTTAACAAAAATATGTGAACTTAACTTCACGCTCTTTTCAATATCTTTTGACATTTTCATGTTATTTATTATGGGGAGGATGGGTGTATTTAAAATCCTAAAAAACATCAATTCATAAGCCTCTGTTCTTCCCAGCTTTCAGAACAGTCATTTGGTATATAACAGGACAATAAATAGCCAAGTTACGTATTTTATTTTGGAGTCCTGCAGTTGTATAAGCCTCCTCGGAACCAACAATGTCATTGGAGTACCTGACAGAAAAAGGATATATAGAAGGAGTTTTACACTTGAAATTATTTTTAAAATAATTAAATTGGAAAACAAAAGGCAAGCGATTATTTGGCACCAGGAGCTTCTATGATGTCCATGGGGAAGCAACACAGGGACCCTGAAGTTGCATCATGGGGCAATGACTGAAATTACAAGCACACCAGACTTAATCTCTGAGATTGCAAGAGATAAACCCAAACATTTATGTCATTTATGCAAACATGAAGTTTGAAAGCACAGGGGAAACGTATGTTTTATTGTGGAAATCAATTTCAACATCTTAGTCAACAAAAATTTGTCATCTCCACTATTATCTTTAAGTAGATCAAATTAATAGCATAGTTTATATAGCCATGCTTACAAAAGTGTTAAAAGCTGTTTAAAGAACCCATCAAAAGGTTGCCTCAAGGAGGCTTCTGCAGCCACTGGATCCAAATACTAAGGCACTGAAATGTTTTTGAAATAATTTCTCTTACAGTCTTGAAATCATCATGTTCAAATGGTTTACTACTTGAAAACTGAGACATGAAAAATTTACAGTTGCCTCTGCAACCCTATTATCAGACCCTTTTCTGTTGTGCCCCCTCTGTGTTCAGTGCCTTTCACAAGAACTTGCCTAGTCCAAACCTGACTTGTAGTGTTTTTGCCCTTCTGCTTTGGAACCAAGTGTGTATATTTAGCATAGGGGCTTTTATCTTGTTCTGTGGAGTATGTCAGGAGGTTCTGCATGGTTCCAGAGTTATGTGGGAACAGGTGGAAAAGGGGAGAAGGCAACTACTTTTGAGGATTTTGGTATGTGAAAGCCATATTTCAGGAGTAATTCTGTATATGTTGTCTAAAATTAGGGTTACTGCAAAGCAGTTTGACATGGGACTATACTTCAAATCGGTTTATTTAAGAGGATAAATAATGTGGTATCACAGCTCATAAGCAGTGTTTTAGTCAGATGTCATGCCGTGGAGTTGTGGAGCTGAGACCAGTCTGAGGGGTGAGGATAGTGAGAGTGTTGTGCTCCTTCATTTGAATAGACTGGGAGTTGGCTTTGAGTGCTGCCATGGTCTTTACATTCTCTATCATGTTCTTAGAAACATTGAACAATAAGCTTTTTGACCTTATGAGTGCCCACTTTTTTTCTTTGTGGTGGTACCAGATTTTTTGAGAACATCCCTTTATCTGTATTCTGTCAGAACTTTGGCACTAGCTGTCTTAGTGCTCACAAACATACCTAATGCAGACCTAGAAGCACTTTTCCAGAGGCAGGGTTCTCTTTTTGAAATGTAAAACATTATGAAGTTGTCTGCAAACTTCTTGAAAAAAAAATTTAAAACACACTTCCAAGCACAAAACCAAGGAAAGAAAAAACATAAGAAATAGAAATAACACATGTTTTGAGGTAAAGTCTCTCTCTTGTATTGTAATCATAAAAACTACAGGTTTGCGTTTGGGGTTCTTGTTTTTGTTTGTTTGTGGGTAGGGTGGAGTATGCAATGTGGGCTGGTATTTTTTGGTTGCTCTTTCTTTTCCAAAAAACGCTAGCAACTCTTGAAATAAAACCATGTGAGAAATAATGCTGTACACAGATAAGGACTGAGTTTCAGTTTTCATTTATGCTTGTCTTCTGATGAAATTATCCAGAGTTCAGAGCCATTTTTTTCTCACCTTACTCTATTAATTATGGAAATGCTGCCCAGTTAACTTTTTGCTAACCTTTATTGGCCTTATCACATAACACTGCTTACACTTTTACTTCTTTTATATCCTGCTCTGATAAAGCATTCAAGAACATCTGTAGCATTAAGCATGAGTAGATAATTGACTTCAAAAAATACACATTTGTTCAAGCCTTGATTACAAAAACCTTTTTTTTCTACTTCTTCTGCACTACTTCTTAAGACAAATCAGTTGTGACTTTGGTTAAGGTTTTTCTCACTAGTAATTGCCACATGCATGTCATACTGATGACCTGTAAGAATGAAGAAAAATTGCGTGGGAAATTTATAGGTAAGGGAAACGAAGGAAAGTTCACATGTATTTCATGCCTCATTACAATAATCCCTACTTGTCTTCTACCATGTGTCCCTCTGGATCTGTGCCCACCTTCCTCTTCCTATTTGCATAATTTCATTCTTAATGATTTGCCATCATAGTTTCAAATTAATTATGTGACTTCCCCTGGCTGTCTGATTTGGCAGCCAATTCCATGTATTGATTCTATATTTTTTTTGAGAATAGACCCCTCTTTGTATCTACTCTATAGCAATGTTATACTGGATGAAACTTACAGAAAATCTCTTAACGTCTTTGTCTTTACAAGGCAAATAACAATTAAATGGATCTCCAAGTACATCCTTACTGTTAATATGTATGTTTATGTACATGCTTCCACGCTCAAACCTGTATTTAAATTCTCTTAATTGAGATAGGTTTCATTATCCTTACTGTAAAGAGAGAGGTATTTACAGGTATCTGACTATTCAGATTCCTATGTTGTATCAGTGTCTCAGGTCAGGCGGAGATTTTATCTGCCCTTTCCACTAAAATCATTGAAATATATTCAGTCAGTCTTTCACATCAGAGGTGTAAATGGATTTCTTGAAAGTTTTTCTGCAGATAGCAAACAGCAGTCACTTTACAACTTTGACTCCATTGTGGGCAGCAGTCGGAAAGCTTAACACTCCACCCAAACTTTGAAGATGCTAAAACTGTGTAATGACCTTGCATTCTCAAGGGCAGATGCTCAGCTTCTGCTGGAAGTGCTAATCTACAATCTGTTTATCTCCATACACTGTGTATTTGACAGCACTTGCCTGGAAAGCAAGGCAGGGAAAAGGGTCGTCAAATTTAGTTACTTTTTCCTCTCTGATGGTGTTAGCGTCCAATGGACTTAGAAACCATAGTCTTTATTTCAATTTTTAGCTTCCTTTGTGCTTCTCAGCCAGTCATAGTTTTAGAAAGCAGCCACACTACCACTGTCAGGATATGCTTGTCTTTGTGAAACCTCTGCTGGAGCATGAACTGCACTGTGTGGAATAACTGTTCTCTCCTACCTTTTCTTTATACTTAGTGAATCAGACTTTGGCTTTACCTTCAAAATGTAAATTGTCACCCATATTTTCTGTCAGTCGGCTTTAGATTCTATTTATTATTCTTTGGTGGGCATGAATTGAGATGCACCACATATTGCTTATGAGCATATTGAGGAGCATGTTTCTAATGAAGAGGTAATGTGTTGAAGCAGGGTGGTGTATGCAGGGAAGGGTAATGCCTTTTGTAAGACAAATACACCATAGTATGTAAACCCTTCTTCAAATGTGAGGCAGAAACCTGAAGGGAAGGGCTTTTGCACATAAAAACAGGTTGGTATTTTTAGCTAACATATAAGTGGGCTTTACATGCCCAAAGTTTGTTCTTTACCAGCTCCATCAGTCAGTTGGGTAACAGAGATTCGTGCCCCTAAAAAATCTTGCTTTGCCTGCACCCATCACCACAGCACTACTGAGTGAAAAAAACCCCTTTGGTTTTAAAGTAATCCCTGTGGTTTTTCAAACTGGCACTCCTTATCAAAATAAAACATTAACATCAAATTACTCTGATTCAGCAACAGCATCTATTTTTTAATATGAACTTGTCTGTTCTGTCAGGTAATTGTTTCACTTCCCAGGGAATTGTGTATGTGTTGCGAATGGGAAAGTTCAGCCTTGTAAATCCTTTCTGTGGTGAGGCAACAGGAAACTTGCTTCTGATTATTAAGATCACCAGGTTTAATAGCAAAATTTAGCAACAAGTTGCTAGAATTGACCTTTTGAACACTAGATTTTCAACATACTCAGTCAGGAATCTCTTTATGATGTCTAGCAGGAATCTCTTCCTCTCCACTTACAGAATTATGAAGAAGTGTTACTGTCACAGAGGTGCCACTTCCTTTTGTGACACATTCTTTGAATTAGCAGTGGCTGTTGCTCATTGTGATAATATAACCAAGCTTCTAGAGTATATATATAGCAAGTCACAGCTCCCATCCTAAAGAGTAAGGACACCATCTTTATTTGTCAACAAAATTAAGGGGAAGTTTGATTTGGTTTGGTTTGGCTTTTTACCTTTGCATTTTTTTGGTAATGTATAACAGTGCACTGAGGTGTGAAGCGTGTAAGAAATTACTAATGGTGCTGAATCAATGAGTTCCTTAGATGTAGAGGAGAGCTGGCTGTACTCTCCAGCTGGCAGTGTGCTCTCTTGTCCCTACACTCGATGCTCAGTTGGAGTATGGAATGCTTCTGGTGTGTCACTTCCCGCTCCATCCGTGCTCTTCTTGGCTCATGCAGAAGGCCGGAGGTGGAACCCTGCTGCAATGGCATTCTACCATCCCAAAATTACAGAAGGCCCAGGGAATACTCAGGCACTTGGTAATATTAGAGGTGTACAGTGTAGTTGTTAATGGGGAAAGGGGAAGAAGGGGAAAGTCTGGCTCATGTATTATTAGTAGTAGTCCATAAAAGCATCATAGATGCTGCTGTACACAAGTGTCAATTCAGCTCATGGTGCTTCCTCCCTTCCTTAACTTTTGTCTCTTCCTCTCCTGCTGGTATTCTTAAACACCTATATTTCTTCATATCTGTTATCTGCATTTTGGTCTAGTTCTCCTGTAACAGAAAGTGACTCCCTGAAGCAATTCTTACTGCTTCTACTTCTTCTCTTTTTAGTCTCTTATGATCTATCTCAATTGTGACATTTGTAAAAAGATTAAATTATTATGGATAGCTAGGCTGTGGGGCAGTCAGATATGGCATATATTATTTATTTCAAAATATGTTTTTAAATTCTGCAGAGCCTTCAAGTTGCACAGCTTAACTGTTGCCTCCTTGATCCTTCCTGTCTGCTATAATTTGTGGCATTTATTTGTTGCATTTTGTTTTAGGAGCACAATAGGAACTCTCTATGGCTAATGGTCTGTCTGGATCTGTGATTTTTTCTGAACCCAGAAAGCAAATACAAAACTAGTGATTTAAGGTTTTTCTTAATATTAGCTTCCAAAAGATTGAAGTAAAGCTGTGTTACTCAAGGTTAAATGAAAAGTAGGGGACAACTGCCTTTTTCATTCAATTATTTTTCTACTCATAGCTAAAAAAACCATAAAATAAGCATCCTTTTAGATAAATGTGAGCAAGTTTTGCACCTTTGTCCTTTAAAAATAATGTTTGTGAATAGCTGAAAAACTAGCTATTCTTGAGACCTATCTGGATGAAGAATAGTCTTGGCTTAGAGGAGTTCCAAGCAAGCTCTGTGAATTAGCATGCATTAAGTGATAGAATCACTTTATTGAGCAATAATAAAATATTGAAGTCAGATGGAAGGATGATGGGGAATTGCTATTTGCAGCTATGAAAGTGATGCATGTCATGTTAACTCCCAACCCAAACAACTCATTTTAAGATTTGCTCTCATGAAACTTAAAATCCTCTGTTTTGCCCAATCATCAACTTTAAACCTGTTCCTTGTCAGTGAAGACAACAAATCTTTTTGCTTGCATCTGCCTGGGGGATGTGGAAAGCTGAGGTGGTCCTGTGTGATTAAATTAGATGAAAGACTTGCCTTCTACCAGTGAGACATGAAGTCTAATCAAGTGAAATGAGTTTTGAGATCTCAGCTCATTTCCTTGGGGAATATCTGCTTACATTACACAGTCACGACACCTAATTCATCACAGTTGATGCAGCTTTTGCTCAGAAGAGGACCTGGGACTGGGTAGCAGGGGACTTGATCACAAGTCTCCCCCTCAGGACGAGCAGCTTAGTGAAGTTGAGATACAGCACAGTGAGCGGAGAGGTTTAATATGTTTTTTAAAACAAATGATCTATATATCTATGTATCAGATCTTTTTAGAATAGAGGGGATTTGGTGTAAAATGGAGAAAGCTAGAGGTGAAAAAAGGCACTTTGTACGGAGTGTAATTTATAAAATGATTGACATACAAATGTTAAAGAACATACACAGTGAAGAGCGGAGTTGAACTTCTTGTTACTTAATTTCTGCAATGTTGAGTGATGTGTGTGGGTTTCCATGTACCAAGGTACAAGGAAGTAAAGCCTATTCTGCTTCCCTGACTAACCAACTGTTTTTGTTTGTTTCTTCCAGGGCATTGTTATAACTCCACTTCTGCTTTTGCTTTTTGTAAGTATTGTGATCTTAATACATCTTCTTACTGGATAATCTTGCACCTGTTAGGCAGTATATTTAAGATAAAAATTTGAGTGATTTTCACTCTGCTTAAAAAATGAAGAAGATTTTTCTGGTCAGTATTTGAAATAAGCTGTCTCCCAGGAAGGCCATCAAAGTGTATCACAATGAATGCAAACATAACTTGCACCTCATTCTAAGAGGACCAAAACCCATTGTTCTTGCAGAATTGCAAAACCATATGATATTAGTCAGTCTGGATAAAATCAAACATGTGCCAGGTAGGATGATAACTCGATCAGGAGACTCTTGGAGAGCTTCCACATGTAGGAGCTGGACAACATCATACTGTAAGACATGTATGACAGGCCAATTGTAAAAGCAATTCAGATAAACTGAGATTTGCTTTTGGGCAACTAAGCCCATGCGTATATTTGTGCTAGAGGTTAACAAGACAAATTACTGAAGCCCCTGTGTATCACTAGGTGTGATGCTGCTTCATTCCTGTTAGTTCAAGATTTCTTTTTCAATCGTTAGTCTTCAGTCAGGGCCTTGGATCCTGACAGTTCATGGTAGAAGAAAAGGGAGCAAACCAAGTTTTGTCTTCATGCTTATGAAGGAACGGATATTAGCATACAATGAAGAGGCTTTCACAGATAGGTAGTGGTGCTTTAGTAAATCACTTGTCGGTTAGGAAGTCTTGGTGCTTGGGGGTTTGCTGGCACAAACAGTGTGGTGTGGTGCAAGTTACTGAGGACTGTGGCTTTGTGAGGAGCAGGGAAAATAAGCTGAAGCACTTAAAGGATTTCAGGAGAGGTATACATTGTCTTTTATGTTTATCTTACTAATGGCTTTGTATGTCAGCCAGCACACTGGAAAGGGGAGAAACAATTTGTAAGTGGCACGCAAGTGTGCACTGTTTATGGTAGGGATGCTTAAGCAGCATATGTACTGTACACAAATATAGCAGTGTAAACTGGGATAAATAGCACTGTGAGAGTGGCTGTAACATTATCAACTACTGCCTCAGTAAAACTGTGTGGGAAAATTTTTATTTTACTGCAACAAATTGGGATTTATCTGATGTAGCTGTGTTTACACACAAACTGCTTTGATTGTATTGTATATATATCAATACACACCGGCAAAGCTTTCAGATATACCTGGGACCATAGACCTACAGTAGGTTGAAAAAGATAACTGCTCTTAAAAAAAGTGGGTGTTTTGTTGTTCTTCCACTGAATACATTGATTCTGGATGGTCTACCTCACTGTTTTCCAATTCTCTTCCCTCTTGTATGGAATGGGGTTCTTCCACGGGCATTCATCCAGAGACCTGTACCTTTGTTTCTCGGTGACTGAAACTTCAGCTGTTTTTTGCTTTTGCTCACTGGCAGCTTTCACCCTGTTATACCTCATAGAGTTTTAGTAGTCAAAAGGGATATTTTCTGTAGAAACTGAAATGTTAAGGAAAGATCTGTACATCTCTTCAAGCAAGATTCCTTTGGTGTCTTTATAGACAGATAACAAGATATCTTGTCCCATAAATTGCAGTTTTCACTGTTACTTCTCAGAAGAGGTGGTAAAACTTCATTTGTGTAAGAACAGGAAAGCAAAGCATATGTCTCTGTTCTTCCTACCAGCCCTGGAGACATTTGTATGAGAAGTGTGTAAAATGCACAATAATTGTTGGGTGGTTTGTAACATGACTCGGGAGTTGTTTTTCTTGAGGAAGATATGCACATGAATTATTTTTTCATCAGAGTGATAAACAAACTAGTCTGGGGATGAGGGGAGTTACAAAAACTGCATTTTTTTGTCACAAGGCCCAAAACTTGAGCACTTCTCTTGGGGTTTATAAATATTTAAAACTTCTTGAGGTCTTTGCTGAGGGTTTCAGACATGAAGAGCAGCATTCAGGTCAGCCCAACAGCACATCTTGCTTAGATGAGATCTGCCTTCTCTGAAGGTTCACTTTATCCAGTGGTAAGTATTTGGGAGAGCAAACTAAACATGCATACCCTGATGCACTGTTCTTGTACCCTGGCAGTCTGTGATTTGGACTGCTGAAACCTTTCTTCTCTCACGAACCTCTCTAGTTTTCCTTGAGTTTTCTTGGTGCATCTGGCCTGGCTGACATGTAGTGGATTCAAGCACACAGTTCACAGGTTTCTGTTTTCTTGCTTACAACCTGCAGTTTGATCATTTCCTGTGGTACTGTGGAGCTACTGCAGAATGACAGTGACTAGTAATTTCCTGGTTATCTTTTCTGGACCATTCATCAGTTTAGTCATGCAACTTAGCCTTAGTGCTTAATTAATAAAGGTTGGAATTTTCAAGTTTCAAAATAAAACTCCTTTTTACCTCAACAGTAACTGAGCTGGGCTTCTGAATACTATTCATGGACCTTTAAAGTCAATGTCATCAATGAATTTTAATTCCTCAGTCTGGTACTCATGAGCACTGACTCTTCCACAGAGTCACGCTATGATAGTCTGAATGCTATGTTGCATTACTGATCATATTTGTTAGTCTCCCTGTTTACAATACATAAAATAACCTTAGTGCTGCCAGAAATTAAATACATTGTTGTCTATGAAGTTGTTTTTGTTATATAGCTTAACCTGAGGTAGCAGTTATCATTTATATTTTGCCCTATATGCACCAGAGAATATAATGTTCTGAATTGCCTTTCCTGTTCATAATTGCCTAGTGATGTAAATATAAACTGTCTAAACAACATTGATAAAGGCATATTGAAGCTATAATAAATAATGCAATAATACAAATAATTTATTATCTTAAATGGATGGTGTTGAACACAAGATCATCAGTTACATTTCGGAAAAGTGTATTTCTACCATGGAATTTCTGGTGTAAAGCCTACTCAAAATTAACAGTCTGAGAGGTTCTGATTAATTTAATGAAACCTTAAATACTGTGCATGTAATTACTGGACTGTATGCTTGTGAGGATGCTTAGCTAAACTTTATGAAGAGCAGCTGACTTTGCCACAAATACCTCTGATTAACATTTTGCCTGGTAAGAAGCTATTGAATCTGGCTGTTTCCAGCTACTTTAATCAGCAATATCATCATCCTCATGTTAACCCTTGTTATTAACAGTTAATATGTCATATTCCCAGCAAAGATGTTACCAATGGGCAATGTCCCATAAACTATATATAATTGATTAGAGTTCATATATGTGGTGAGCTGGAATGTTGAAGCAAAGTGCTGTAAGTTACATCAGTTTCAAGTTAACATGAGGTTACGCTGTTCACATATCTTTGCAACATTCTGCAATGTTTCATTAATGATGGTTAGGAGGCTGTGTACCAAAGCATTCAGAGAAGGATACTGTCTGTCTTCCTCTTGTCAGGTCGTATACTTAGCTGAAGCCAGAGGTGACACATCGATCATGAAATTGTTTAAAGGAGAGAAATAAGTTTTATTTTATCAAAGGCATCTGGGGGAAAAAAAACCCCACCAACTAGAATAAGTGTAGACTAAATTTTGCTTTTGAAAATAACTATATTGCTATCAATAAATAATGACTACGAATTGGTTAAGTTATGGCCGAGGAAGTAAGGCACCTGGGTATGACTGCCCATCTTTACTTATCATATAACTTGTTCTCTGTGTTCAGCTTAGTTATTTCCTTCAGTATTTGTAATAACATTGTATGATTCCTAATAACAGTTTTTTATTTGAATTCATAAGTATGCTGCATTTGGGCCCATTTATGTTACTAAAAGACAGTTAAATGGAAGGTGTCATCGTACTGTGAAGATAATAGTGCTGTAATCTCTTTGATAAACTCAAGATGTCAACACCTTTTTATGAAGTCTCATTAGCAATACACTATTTCAGGAGCACTGAACTCTGCAACAGTGGCAGCTGTATCATCTCACTAACATGCCCTTAGACTGTAACTTTAGTCATGGAAAACAGGAATATGTATAAATGGAGGTTTATTTTCATCGAGGGATTTCACATGTGTTTGTATTGCACAGGATGGAGGCCAGCCTGATGCCTCAGCAAGGTAATGTCTCTTGGATTTGCCTTGGAAACAGCATGAGCACAGATATTGTACTAACACCTAAGGGAATGATGCAGTTACCTTTCTTGCTACTTTCCAGCCATGCTGGGATAGAGCTGTCCTTAAAGCTGGCCGAGCACATGAACTGGCAATTTTACCAAGCAACACAAAATTATGATTTTGTTGAATGTAACAGGTATAAAAATAGAAGCAGTCAGTCATCTGCACCTGTTGGAGCCAAATGTGATGCTGTGGTTTTTACGGCACAGTATCCCAGCTCTGCCACCTTCTTGCTATTACCCTTCTGATGACACTCAGTGCTTGACAGATGTGGTCTCTCTCAGTTGCTGGAAGCACAGCCAGTTAGCTATCAAATTAACAAACGTCCAAGTGTGTGAATCTGTGCATTTTTATTGAAAGACTTAAAAAAATATTGGAGATAAGTCAGTATTTTACATTTTTATGTACTTTACATTCTTCAGAAGCATGCCATTTAATGTGGAGTGTTAAAGAGTCAATGCAAAATTCATAAGTATTTTTAAAAATACACTTGGCAAAGCCTCCATGTAACTGTCAGGCATTACTCCCCTCTTAGCTGTTTTACCAGTGAAGACTACCATGACATTTGTGTCAAAATGGAATCTTCCCAAGGCTTTATCAGCTTGCTCCTGCTCTTGATTTATTCAGTTATGTTTTCTTTTCTGATACCCTCTCAAATTCCTGAATTTTATAGTGGGTATTTTTATGTTGGCATTGTAGTGGTGATGCTGTAAGTACTAACAAGTAGCACTGCTGAAAGAATTTAAGAGTAGACAAGTGAGGGAAATTCAGTGCAAGGATCACAGAGAAAAGTGAAATAAAGTGAGTGGTGAATAGGGATGTGAGTGAAATTAGAAGCTGATAGAAATACTGAAAAGCTTTCCCCTGTACTCATAATCTTTAAATTAACACACGGGTTTAAAAGTTGTTGATACTTCCCAAATTTTTACCAAGTCTTCTCCAATCCCATGTAATTCACATTAATCTCTTTACTGAAAGGCACTGTCAGTACTTTTTTGTTTTTAAACTGGATTTCTACACACTATGCCTTGTTTTTTTCCTCTCAAGCACTTGGTAAATGAGAGTTGATACCAGTCAAATGAATCGCTAAATATGCAAATATTTTAGTAGCTGAAAAGCCTTGGAAGTTGATAAGGAAGTTGCAGCTAATGGATTTCACTGGTATGTGACAAAAGGCTGATTACAGTGAGGGGGAGAGGGAGGGGAAGCAGCACAGTGCATTAGCTGTTAACAGATCAACTCATTCATGTAGAAGATTGAAAATGCGTCATTATTTCTACCTGTTTAATTATCTCACAGCTTCCTTTCTTCTTTAATCATTGAGAAAACAAAATTCTTTGATCTGATCCAAAATTTTTACAATTAAGCAAAACTTTTTACTGACTGCTGTGAAATATTTGCTTAATCATTCTATTCCTTTTTTCACATTCACCTTTTATGGCTTTGCTATTTAAATTGGAAACAAATAAGAGGGAATAATATGGATCCTCCCTGTTCCTGTCACACACAAAAAATACTGTAAATTTGTCTAGGTAGAAAACTCTAAATATGTAATGTTTCTGTGGAGGACTTGCTCTTCTACTTGTTACTACTCTTGAAATTTTCATCTGTAGAGTGCTAGAGGAGCCTTTCAAGTACACAACCTGCTTCAACACAGCAGAAGCTAAGAACACATCTTAGCAGGATCATAGAACCAGGCTACCAGGAGGATCCCATGCTAACTCAGCCAGTCAGCGTCTTTTCCATGCTGTGCAATTCACTCAAACCAGAACATTAGCTAACTTAAAAGTAAGGATTTTTGTTCTCCCTCCCTCCTTGCAATACTAGAAACTTGTGTCTCTGATCAACAGAAAATTAATTTCCAGTAAGTATTGGTGGAAGGTGTTTTATACATTTTCCTTTGCTGTCTATGTTATCAGACACCTGAATATCACTTCTCTGAAATTTATCACCCTGGCTCAGACTTTCTCTTTCCAAGTCTCCAGTCAGCTAGGCTGAACAAGTCATGCATTTCTAGTCTTTATAGTGTAAATACAAAAAACATTGCTAAAACAAATCCCTTTTTCTGAGGTATTTTTGTGCACCTGCTCCAGTTTTAATTCCTTCTTCGGCCCAGGTAATACGAATCCTGCACAGTTGCCCACTGTTCTTCACAAGGTCTTTTCTAGGCCTTGTGCAATGTCACAAGTATCCCCTACCTCGACTGATTTATTTCTTCTGGTACATCACAGTATTCATGGTTCTTAATTACCATTTATTTACTAATCTGTGTCTTTCCAGTTAGTCATCCCCTTGCTTTCAGCAGAATTTTCAGATGCTAGTCCCTAAGTCCCAGCTCTCCAAGGGTATTAATCATCTAATTCCCATTTAGATGCTTTTGGGTTGTAAACTTGATCTTGTTTCTTTGCATTAGCCCTCAAGATCATTGTACCATGGTAAAGTAGAAGAGTAGCTCTGGCGTATTTCAGATGAAGAATGGTTATTTTTACAGCTCTATAAAAGGCTTTAAAATCAACAGCAATGTTTGGATTGGCTTGGTATTTAATGTGTCACTGGGGGAACCCAGGCAGGATCGGGCATCTGTGAGCACTTTAACAAGGGAACCCCAAAATATACAGTCTTATTGCCCAAGCCGGGGGGGGGGGGGGGAAGGACAGATTGTCAGCCTTTCCTTTTCCGTACTTCTGATTGAAAAACTGATTTTTTTGATTTTTTTTTTTTTTAAATTTGGAAACAGAACTGCAGGGTATATGTAGGCAGCTAGATTATTTTATATTTGTGCCAAATCAATTCCTGCAGCCACACAAGCATATGGAATATGCAAGAATTTGCAGAATATACCTAGTTCTTTAGCAGAATGAGGTATTTATGTTTAATTTTTAAGAATAACAATGAAAGGTCTATTTGTTAAAATACATGGCTGCCAAACCATCGGGTGTGATCTCTGTTGTACCTTAGCCCCCTTTTGAGAGAAGAGACAACTTGCAGTTTTTTCATAGGCATAATTAAAAACTTTATTTTAAAATTTAAACCCATTCTGTAGAAACTCCATTCTCATTGATATGTTTCCCCTTCCCTTCCCTTCCCTCTCCACCTATTCGAGGTGAACTATTTCAGTACCAATGACTCCTGGTCAGGGGCTGGGACGACAGCTCTTGGTCGGCATCTTTTACACGGCTTCTCTGCCTTACCGAGATATTGGAATGCTCTGCATGTGATTGCCTTTAAAGCAATGGGGTAGGAGGAACATCCCAGTGATCAGCTCTGTTTAGGTTGATGGGATATGTTCTGTAGGAGGGACCGCTTCATCTCTTTGGACCTCGTACTTGGAACTGGGAGCTGGGCACTGTGGAACTTGTAGGAGTACATCAGCACTCTTCCCACTGCTTCCAACTTCCCAGAGCCTCAGCATCATTACTGCCCATGGCAAAGTATTCACTGCAAATCATTTCCATTTGCCACATACCTGGGTTACTGCATATTTTTCTGCTGTAGCATAGCATACTGCAATGACTGGGTCAGGATAAGGGTTCGGGGAAGAGTCCAAAGCAAGGGAGGTCTTAGTTCAGCTGGTCACTCTTGTTCATTATCCTTCATTACTAAACTGGACCCCATCCACACCTTTTCCAAAAGCACATCACATTCCATGTCCTTTTTGTAATGGATCTGCCACTCACAACAGGATGTAAAGGTACTAGGGCATGGGGTGGTCCAGACAGGCCTGTAAAGCAGCTGGATCTGGACTGGATGAGAGTAGCCGGAAGCAGTGACAATACAGAACTGAATGCCAACTTTCAAGATGTATGTAAGAGTAGCCAGACCTGAAGGTGGAAAAGAAAAGCTTAAGTTGAACACCTCCCGTCAGAGAGCAACCAGTGCCCCTCCCCACTGGTTCTGCCCTGTTTTCACCCCTGCCTCACTTCCTCCTCGGTGCTCAACTGCCGAGGAGGCTGAACCTGGCTGATGGTGTGTAAAGAGCACAAAGACACTGCCTGAGGAAGCCTGTTAATTGCAGGAGAACACTGGAAGAGTAAAAGCCACCCCCAAAGGACAACTGCCTCCAAAGTGGACTCATCGTGTCACTGGGCTGTAATTTGGTGTGACTGGTAGGACGTGTGTTTCTTCTGAGTCAGTGGCAGTGTAGACACAGGAACACTCAATGTGATACCTGTCTGGTCTGCCAGAAAGATAAGAATGGAGCATCTGGCTTGTGGAGACAATCTAGGCTTGGGAGATGGAATTGTCTCATTTTTATGCAAGGAAGATTGGGTTTTGCCCTTTGTTTTTTACCATGTCCAGTTAAATATAGCCTTTCAATTAAGGATAAGCCAATGTTTCTGCCACAAACTCATAAAGAAACCCACTAAATAATTTGTCAGGGTTTTTTTTTTCTCTTGAGAAGAAAGGTCTAGGACTAAATTAGCAAGAATGCTGCAGGTCAGGTTTGAAGTACTGCATAGTGACAGAACTGTTTGGGAATATTTGCCTGGAATTCTCTTTCTGCTTACTGAGTTGTCCTGTTGATATCCCTCTGATTATTTAAGTGAAAAGCGCCTTTCCCCAAGCAAGAATTTTCAGGGTCTTTTTTTCAGTAGTGAGTCTATTAAAGCAGGTTTGGCTTATTAATAAACCTTTTACTGAAATGCTGCTATCCAGAACAGCACATAACAATCTCTTTACAATATCAAACTTCTTTTTAAAAATTGTTTTAAAGTAAGCATAGACAATATGGGGTCAGCATGAAAATTTGTGATTCCTGTTTAATTAAATGGTGCATTTTATCTTCCGTAAGTCATTCCAATCTGGTATTTGTTTTGGTTTTTTCCATCTGTAAATCAGCAGTTTGATTCTATGATGTTTTTATGCCAGTTCTTATCGTACTTCTGTTTGCCAATGAAAAAAGGTTCATTTTTAGGCCTGGATATTATTATAACAAGGATGGCAGCCAAATATAATCAGCCATTTTAACACAGTGCTAATTTTAGTGCAGTGCAGATTTAAGTGGCATTCTTTAAAAAAAAAAATTGTTTCATGACAGCAAATGGAGCACAAACTTAGTTTGATCCAATTAAAACCTGAGCACTGGAACAGGCTCCCCAGGGAAGTGGTCACAGCACCAAGCCTGTCTGAGTTCAAGAAGCATTTGTACAATGTTTTTAGGTACATGGTGTGATTCTTGGTGCAGGGCCAGGAGTTGAACTCAGTGATCCTGATGGGTCCCTTCCAACTCATCATATTCTGTGATTCTGTGAAAATCATTTTTGTTCATTCAGACAGGCAATGCCTGAGAGTCCATGGGACAGCTTAGGGTTGTGAGCCTGATGATTTCCCATGCTACAGATGTTGAGAAGATCCTGGTCAAATTATGCTTCCATTAGCTGTGCATCCTTTAGCCTTTTTGATTTTTCATCATTGGCCACTCTATGTCCAGAGTCTGGGTTAAAAAGTTTTGTTCTTCTGTGTGATTGAGAAGTTCCTGCCTTTTCTTCAGCCTTTATCTTATCTTGTGTGTCTTTCCCAGGGAATAGATTAGGGTTAAGATAATACAAGACTTGATAGACATTATCTGACAGATAAATTCTAATGAAAACCAGTCCACTGAAGTTATTGTCAAAATATATAGCAGGGAAACCAAGCTGAGAAGTCTGTTTGAAGAAGTAATCTCAGTACCACAGGTGGGATAAGGAAGTCTAACACGCTGCAGTGCATGAAGGGAGGGCAGAGCAAACACAATGCTCCAAACCTCTGTGTCCAGGTGAGGTATAGCAGAGTGTCAGGACCTCCTAAGGACCCCAGAAAAAAAGCTGTGCTGTACAAAGATCCATGCTATTCTGTACAAAGTAATGGGAGATGCTGGAGGCTGGCAAAAGAATATGATTCTCAAGTATCAACTGAAAGAGGGTCAAAAATACATAGATGGTCATAGGATCATGCATGGGAGGATTCATATTATAAGCAGAAAAACTTGTCTTTTTTTACGAAAAGGAGAGGGTTTTTCCCTACAAACCAGATGTAGTTGAAGAACTCATTTCCTCTGGGCAAAAGGAAGGTTGAATCTTTTTTTTTTAGTTATTAATTATGACATTTTGGACTGATACGTGGATTTCTGTTTCATTTAAAATGTCATCAGGGTGAGAGAGTTACCTGGAATGTCTACCTTTTCGTGGCCCAGATAACACTGAACGAGTGAGGTGGAGTTGACAGGGTGAAGAACCATAGGCTGATATCCTGATATAGAGAAGTGTTTTTTTAAATAAAATAATTTTGCATTTCTGAGGTAAATTGGTTTAGCATCCCAGAAACAGTACCTCTAATTCAGTTTCTAATTATGTAAAAATCACAACAAAACAAAACCCCAAAAACCCCACCACCCAAAACAAAACATATTCTTATGTATACAACAAGTGTTGTATACCACAACAGTTTGAAGACACTACGCTTGAAGTAATATTTTAAAAAGCTGGCAAGACTATGCCTTTTTCAGCAGTGTGTTATGTTGTTGAACAGTTTTTCATTCCTGACTTAGAAACTGATTATGCATCCACTGAGCATAAAACTTAAAAGTAGTGAGCAAAGTCCAATCAGTGTTTTTATAAAAATGCACAGGAGCCACTGCCAAAGTGTCATAGTTTTGTGAAGCTATGCAGAGCATGCTGGCATGCAGACTGCTTGGTTAGATTCATTCCTCTGTGGCCCAGGCAGATTTTAATGTTTAAAAATCTTCACTTTCACTTGAAAAGGCTTCCTTGAATACATAGTAAGTAATGCTTTTAGCTCCTCAGCACATAACAAAAAATAAATCCAAATACAATTTGAAAAAATATGAATCTTTTAAAATTTCAGAAGCTCCTTACAAGAATTAAAACAAGGAGATCATGAGTGTTATGATGTAGTTCTGTGCTTTCTGCAAGGAATCACGCAGAGAGCCCCATGTCCCTGGAGAATGTAGCTGCACTGCCTGACTTTGGGTACTCATGTGGGTGATGTGAGTCTTACCCTGCAAGCTTTTTACTTCTCCACGGGAAATTCAGGCTCCTTAATCTCAGTGCTCTCACTTGCACCTTACTTGCAGACCAAAATACTCAGCTGTGACATCATGTTCAGATCCCCTCCAATTGTCTTCTGTGCCCACATTATTAAAATTGAAGGTGATGGTGTCGAGATGCTGTAATTTATTAAGTGTCCAGACTGAGTCTTACCAGATGTTGCCAGTTAAGGTAATACATAGGAAACAGCCATATCCTGTACATTCCTTCTTCCAAGACTCTTTACCTAGAGTCTATTCAGAAAGACGTGTTCACCGATTTCCCAAGCAGCACATGTACAGAAAAGCAGTGCTTATACAAGTGGACCACTCCAAAAGTGGTATGTATAATTGGTGTTTTCTCATCAGATTATTTTCTGTAGGTAAAGGTTGCAGTTGTATATTTCTGCATACTTCAGTATATGAAATCTCTGATATTCTGTTTTTTGAATTTATGAAGAAACTTGTTTTATGCCAAACACACTTTTATGGCCATCTGTTGATTTTTCAGGGCAGAGTTATAGAAAGCTACTAGATTGCATGATCACCTTGTCTGTCATGCCTGCAAGTGGCTTTGAAAGGAAGATAAGTGTCAAAAGTATAATATAATGTGAGTCTAACTTATGAGAATGATGTATGTGAAAAATCAGGATATTTAGGAAATCAGCACTGTTTAGATGGAGCTGAAAAGATTCTGAATTCTGTCATCATTCTGAGGATCTTTAAAGTGAAGTACAAAATATAAAATAATGTGGATCTGTGAAATCCCCAGTGGTGTGTCATGTACCTCTTCATGAAGCAAATGGTTGTCTATGGAAGCTCTGACAATGCTATTCAGTCTTCTTAATATATATTCTTAATGCATATTCTATTGCTGTTAAAGAGATGTTAACTTATATTAAATGGAGCTTTTCATTGACCTGGCCTAAAGCAAGTCCTATCGGAATGTAAAAAATCCTGCATATTTTCCTAAGCATTCTGAAGTAGGTGTCAAAAATCCCACTGACTGGGTGTTCACATTTTCTACCTGCATCTTAAAAGAAATACTGTTAGCATTTATGGTTGTAATTAAAAGAAATCACCTATTTGAAGACTAAGCCTGTCACAGTTCAGTTGTCTTAATGAAAGAATAGTTATATACTTTCAGTAGATCTCTTTTTTAACAGCATTGAAATAAAACGTGAATGTCTTCACTATTTTATTTTTTTCATTTATTTATTGAAATAACCACACTGATTTTTGTTGCTTCATGTTTAAATGGTTAAGTAAGCTGAACTAACTGTTTACTTAGGAAGATTCACTCTCTATCTCTTTAGACTATCATCCTACAAATGCTTATATAATTTACTTGGCATATATGTGTAGCAGGTTTTCCATTAAATGAATATTGATGAAAATATTACCTTAGGTTATAAAATAATCAATCAGAGATTGGTTTAGTTTTGTTCTTTTGGGATGCCAAATGCTTTATTGTGACTTAACCATTAAACATGTGTGCACCTACTTCCAAGTTAGGGCACATACTTCCAAGTTTTTGTGTGTAAAATAAAGTGCATACCAAGTGTGATATCTGCGTATGAAATTTGCAGATATTAAGAAAAAGTGCAATGTTAATGATATATTTTTGTTTTGCAGCTTGGATCATCCTCCTCTGTGCCTTTTACATCTATATTCTCGCAGCTGTTTATGACTGTTGTAGTCCCTCTTATTATTGGACAGGTATGTCTTTTAAATATACATTCTTATTTAAAAAAATAAGATAAAGAGAGCTATCTTAAAGACAGACTGGCAACCTGATAAGCTGCCACATAGGAACAGCCTCAGGATAGTGAAGTCTAATATCAGAGAAAAGATGCTACAGTGCTCCCTGGAGTCACATTGATCTTTGTTGAGATTGAGCAGCTGTCCCTCACTACCGCAAACATACGCTACTGCATATCGAGGAGGGAGTTTGTGAACATAAAGTGGGAAAAATGGCAGCCCAGGCTGTGAGAAATTCCAGCCCCATACAAATGAGCTTTGAGAATACTATATAGTCCTTTTGTCCCGTGCCCTTTGCCTGGGTGATGGAGGAAGTTCTCCCCGTGTAGTGTCTACTAGAAATTACAGGAATAAAAAAATTCTCAACATTAATAAATATATAAAGGCTAAGCAGTCAGAAGTTAAGAAATCATAAGGCTGCTCAAGCCATTTTGCATATGCTTTAAAATAAGGGATTTAGTTGCATGATTGCAAACTATTCTTTCTGCATGACTCCTCTATCATGTTACACTGGGTGGAAGATATTTGTGGAATGAGCAGTTGTTCAATATTTAATTCTATACTCATTGTTCATTTTGTAACACAAAGCCTTATTTTTCCATGGCATATGATAGCAAGCTTTAACTGAATGTAAAAATACTTATTGCTTATATGGGGTTTTCTATGACCCTTGTCTCTGTAGTGTCTTCTTTTTTTCCACAAATGTCAGAATAGTACGACCAAAAGTTGTCAGAAGTGTCCATTATCCTTGGACACTAAAACACCTTAAGTCTAATTCCTACATGCTTGTAAGTACTCGTTGTTCTCAGACATTGAGAATGCACAAAGGGAATATCAGTGGGATTTGCAGTCCATTCTAGTATCCAGTTTAACTCTGGGTTCAGCTGGAACTTTAGAATTTTGTCAGCTTAAAGCAGACTTTGAAATGAAAAGTGTGGTTAAAAAGCAAATGATAACAGAGTCTATAAAGGAGCACCCTGGACAAGGTTAAGAGTATCTGTTATTGCCTGTGCTATGTAGAATAGTCAATCAGTCTTGCATCAAACTATAATTGCACATTTCAAAACTGGCATGTGCTGTAACTCACCAAATTCCTAGTGAAGTTTGTTTCTTTTGAGCAAAAAAACTCATTGAAATCTAAGAGGATGAGCATGGTAAACTTGGCAGTAGCCACCAGCATCAGTACCTGTGTAACCTGGCTGTCATGATATTTCCACGTATCATGTGGAAAATGGACATTACCTCTGTGTCCCTGAAGGTTGTTGAATTGCTCACATGCTTTGAATTAAATGTCTTAGAGTCTTGTCATGGTTTCAGCAGGCCCAAAATCCAATTCTGATTCCTAGCCCCCCACCCACATCTCAACCCCATGTGAGATGGGTTTTCCAGACAAAAACACGAGACTCAATATGGGGGGAAGGAATATATTACAAAGACTATACACGTGAATAAATACTATAATACATTACAAACAATCTTAACTCTATATCTATCTCTACCATGACAATAATATTTACAATGGGCCAAATCTCTTCTCCCTCCAAATAAAAGTCCAGGAGAGAAGAAGAAGAAAAGACCCCTTCCAGTCTGTCAGCAGCAGGTCTTCCTCTCTAGGCAGCAGGCTCTCTTCTTCTCTTCCACCAGAAACAGTTGCTGGCTCTCTGCCAGCACACACGAGGGAGGTTTCCAAGTCTCTCTCGGCCCCCGTCTCCAAACAAGGGGTCTTTCCATGGGCTGCGTAACCCCAGACACGGCCGCTACACCATGGTCATATCACGAAGCACCGGGGTCTCCGTGACGGTCTGGTATCCTCAGGGGAAATCAAGCCCCTGTGCAGAGCTCCCATGCTCTGCCTCAAAGATGGCTGCCAGCTTCTCTGAAGCTGGAGCAGGGGGGCCAAGGTCACCCCCCCCACACACACATTCCTTCGGCCGTCCTGGCTTATCTCTCAGGAGGCCATGAGCTTCCTAGCTCCTCTCAGCAGTGCATACTGCACTTTAGGACTCCTCTCAGTCCACCACCCCCTCCTCTTTCTCAGAGGGGTCTCTAGCGAGTTTGGGGGTTTTGGTTTGAGCCAGTTCTTACCCTCCGAAACTCTCTTCCTGCCGCTGGCTCGGGTCTCTTGTCCTGCTTTCTGCTGCTGGCTCTTTTTGTTTCCTCACACAACTCTGTGTCTGCTTCAGTTGCATACCGGCATCTGCTGCTTCTCTTGGTTCTTATCAGTTGGCTCTTTGCCACTGCTCTTCGGACACTGCTGTTCTGCTGCTGCTCCGTCGCTGCTCCCAGCGTCTCTCACTTCTGCTTACAGGGGAGAAAACTCCCCCAGCTCCTAGCCACAGGCACTCAGTCCAGCTAACACTGTTCCAAGTCCCTGCAGCCCCCCAACTTGGGGCTGGGGGGGGGCAAAGGCCCCCAAGGGGCCGGAGCCCCTTCTCCTCGTGGCTCACCACAACATGGCCACCTCTTCTTCTCCCAGCAAGTACCACTGCTTCTCTTCCAGTCTCCAGAGATATGTTTAGATTTTGCAGGAGCACTGATTGGTCAAGCCCCAAGGGTCACCACCCCCTGGGGGTTACCACTTTCTTAGTTTCAGGGGGAAAACCTGGCTCAAACCACTTATGAATTAGGACAAAGGGTTACTGATGAGCCTACCTATGTATCCCATTCTTACCTCATCAGAATCAAGTGTCCACCTAAAGCAGATAAGCAAAAGTACTTGAATCTTCTTGTCTTGAAAGGTCCAAAAACTGGAAGCTATTAGTTGGAAACCTTAGCTGGAAATTTCTAGGAAACAAATAGCAGGGCAGCAGATCTAGCAATAAGGTAAACCTATAGCGATGGAGTGTCAGTGTCTGAACTGCAATGCAATAAGCCTGAAGATGATGGTAGATTGCTAGACAACGTGATTGCAAAATTTCATGAGGACTTTTTTCTGTGTATGTAATGGAATGTTACTCTGGAAAAATGTTAAAGAAATTGATATGTGAGCTAACTTGTTCGTAAGGGTAAGGATTACGAATTGAGCAGTAGGCATATGAAATAAATGCAGTGTATGATCACAAGTTCAAAATCAGAATTGTGACAAGACTTAATTGAGATGTGATTTAGGAGTTCTGATAAAGACTGAAAGAAAAAATAGAGAATCTTAGAACTTGTGTAACCTGATGACAAATTAAGAGTTTGTTTTTTTATAAATACACTTCAACAAGAAAGAGGATGATTCTTCTTTAAAGTGTTTGATACAGTTTCTGGAAATGAATGGTCAACAGAAATAGCTCACATTCCTCTAAGCGTAAAGACTTTGTTTCTAAAGTTTTTGCACTTGACTATATCTGTTCAGAGGATATGAAAGAGAGGAAATGCTAATAATAGCTACAAATCAGAAACGCCAGGGGTAGTTTACATTGATTCTCTTCATTAGGTATAGCTGTACAAAGGTAAACCAACCTGCCCAGATGGGAATAGGAGTAATATTTGAGGGTGGATATCCAAAAGTAATGGGCAGTAGAAAGGAGAAAAACAGTAAGCAAGAAAAGGATACTGAGAGATCCAGTGATAGGTCTGCTTGCCCTTCATCTGGAGGTGGCATGGATCTGTTCCAATTAAATGGGACGTTCTCCCCTTTGTTCATAGACCACTGTGCACTCATTACTGAACTGTTGCACAGTTCCTGAGGCATAGGAGCCTAATGCTGCTTTGTGGATCACAGGTTGCTCGCTCTGGGATTCCAGATGTGTTAAGAGATAATGGCTTACAATTCATGAATGACAGCTTCAGCAATTACTTCTAATTTATCATTTCCTGCCCACAATGTCAATTCCTTACCATGCACAGTCATACTGTTCAGCAGAAAAGTCAGTGAAAGAATGCCTGGTAAGGTTACCTGGTGGCAAAGAGCTTGATTGGGGAAAAAAACAAGCTTGAAACCTGCCTGCTTGGAGGATTGCCTCTCTTCAGCCTTCCTAACTCATCTGTGATCAACAGAGGCTTTGTGCTCAAACCACAGCACTGTAAAACAGAGTAGGCTCCTTAAAGGAAGCATTCTCCAAGGTCTTTATTTTCCTTTAAAAAAATCTTGCCTCTGGGAAAACCTGTGTTGCCTAAATGCTCATTTCCTGAGCAGGCTGCAGAGCTGACTGAGCAGCCCCTGGGATATAAGCAAAGCAGATGAGAAGGTGCTTTTAGATTTGTTTTGTTTGGGTTTTTTTGTTTGCTTTATGGCAAAGTGTATCAAGAGTTTTGGTTTCTTGGCTGACTTGTCAGAATTTTTAATGATGGCTGGGACAAAGAAGTCACAACAGTGTAATTGATGCTTATTTTTCTACTATTTCTTGAACAATTTTTTCCAGTGTTGCAAGAGTTCTATTGACAGGAGTAAAACACGGCGTTTCTAGCTGCTGACAGTGAAGTGTGTAAGGGACTGCAGGTACAGGCTCTGCTCAGGTGGTGGCTGCCATTTGTTAGGGAAAGATAAAACTGTTAAAGGAGGAGGAAGATATTATGTCATCAGAGAGGCACCGAGTCTTAGAGATAGCAGTGACTGATAGATAGTCTTCAATAAAGAGAATTACTCTATTCCTTGTCAGAGATGTGCAGGTTGTCTAAACTTAAAAAATGTTGTAGCCTGTGTCCTCTGTGTCTACAGATGTGTTTTGCTAATTGACAGTATGATGTTACTCAAATCAGTATTGATAGTATAATATTGCATTTGTATTTACAGAGTAACAAATAAGACCTCTCTGACAAGAGGTCTCAAAAAGAGACATAATCTATAGTATTTTATGAAGATCTAATTTTCTATAAGCCTTGAAGATCTTTAGCAAGTAAGAGCTTGTTATTTGTGCATCGCTCTTGTATACCTCTAAGGGGAATTTGAGAATACTTGTTATACGATAAACATGGTAATAGATATATCATGGAAAAGATTTTTGAATTTGCTCTGGCAGCTTGAAGTTGTGATTGTTTTTTATCTGGGTAGCAGAGTCCTGGTAAACACTGCTGCTCTTGAGCTGTTGTGATTTTGCTAAAATCATTGTTTCCCTGTCTATAGATGTTGGTAATACTTTCAGCCAGCAAAATGTAAGGTTTTGAGAAATATCTAAGCAGTTTCTTCATGACCAGTTGTGAGATTTAGCTGAAGACTTGTTTCTTTGCTTATTTTTTTTCTTCTGAAGTGACAGATAACAGGAACAGTGAAATCCACTGCAGTGTTTCCTTTCCCCTTTTTGCAGACTTTCTCCATTCCCTACACCTAAGTGCTTATGACAGACTTTTATTTTATGTTTTATATTAAAGAGCGATTTATGATTAAATGTTAATGAAATAGAATTTTCACTGTGCTTTCATTATATTCTACTAGTTTGAACATTTTTCAAAGCAGCACACCAAAACCCACTGTTTTCTATGAATAAATAATAAAAAGCTTGTCTGTACATTATCATTCATGCATTCTCTAGTTGCCCCATTGGTAATTTGTCTGCCAGCGTAAAGTGGGCACTTCACATTAAACAGACCTTAACTAAAGCTAAAATTAATGTTATGATTCTATGTAGTTCTTCTTCCCACATCTATAAAACGAAGCCAGTTGCATAGGAATCCTCACTGAATCTAGTCACACACAAAAAAAATCTCGATATCCTACAAGTAAAGGATTTTAAGTGCCTTGTGCATCATTGTGCAAAATGTTCCAGAGGAACCCTATCAGCATTTGAGAGGCATGCTTATAAACATGAGTCTAAAAGGGTGCTATGTTGCAATACAAGTTGTCAGTGAAATTGAAACTAAAAAGCTTAATAAGGTATTTATTTTTAAAGAATAAGAAATGGAAAGGGAAAGTTAGGTGGCAGTTGGTAGGGAGTAGAAGGTACTATGCAACTCAGCCTAATGTTGGTTTATAGTGCTGGGGGAAACAACAGTTAATTAAACTGTTCTTCAGAGGGAAACAGTGTCAAATCTTTTTGTTCTTGTAAATTAAATCTGGGTGGAAGTAGCCCTGCTTTCTCTTCAAAGTCCAGGTGAGCTCCCAGGGAGTACCCTGGGAGATGAGTTCTCCTAGGATCTTGTTGCAGAAGACTGAGAAGGCAGATAAACAGCTCTCAGACAACAGATTACTCCCTTCTGACGCTCAACTCAAACAGGGAACAGAACCTAATCTCCATGGAATACAAAATATGAAGAAAACATGTACCCCTGCTGCAGGCACCCTTTACATTTTTGCAATGTTGCACCTGTTCATAAGGTTTTAAAGCAACACTTGTAAATTACCCCAAAAAGTGAAAGTTAATTTTGAAAATGGCCTCGTGTGTTTTTATAAAGCTTGCTTTAAAGGCGTATGTGTGTCAGGAGCTTTCTTTTGGGGATAAACTGACTGATGTAATGGAGTAAGATAGCTTTTAGGGGAGTTTGGTAAGCTGAGGGAAGAAAACAAGATGCTTGTAAAAGAAGATTTTTTTTTTTACCCCAGATTGCAAAAATGTTTTTTCCTTCCATCTTCAGAAAGGAAACATTAGATTGCAAAGTCCATAGCATAAGGAGAGATTTGACATTTTTTGATGTCCTAGAAGGTATAGAAAAGTGGGTGAACCATCACAAAGTTTGAAACTTTATAGCAGTATTCAGGAACAGATGGGAATTCATGCCCTCACATAGGTACTGTCCCTCTAAAATTATTAGGACAAGGTCTGGCTGAAGTGATACAAGTTCTGCTTTGGAAAAAGGTTGGTACATTTGAACTGTGATGCAGACCTTATATATACAGTGGGTAGCTGTGCTATATAGAAATCTGTGAAGGATGTTCCATCTTATCACCTTATTTCATTTCTACAACCAAATTAATCTCCCTTCAATTCTAGTATCTGATTCTTTCTACTGGTTTTCACAATCACTGTCATCTTAATTGATTTTATTTCAATTTTCCCACCTTTCGTGTCTTCCAGGCTTCACTGATGTAGTTCCCAATATTCCATGCAGTCGTCTGTTTTGTTTTGCCATCACTATATAAGAAGAGATATTGAGAAATTATTGAACTGTTGAAAATATCTAATCAGAGTCAAAGGTTTTCAAAAGAAAATTTTACATTTTAGAGTTCATCGCAAAAGTCTGTTGCTGTAAGTAGTAATAATATTAGTTTAGAATGAGTTAGCAATCTTACCTTAAATAACAAAGTAAGTAAGGTATACTGCATTTAGATATGGTGATAATCCAGCATGGTTTCAGCTTGTTTACTTGTGTGTTTCAACACAAGGAAAAAGTGACTTGTGTTTCTTTGTTTAAATGGTAAAGGCCCAGGTGTTGTTCCCAGGTATTTAGAAGTACACACCAATACATAATAAACAAAAGGAGCAGAAGTGCAGTAAAAACACTGTAAATTCTGTTAAAGATTAAATCAGTCCAAAAGGGTTGATAAAAACAGAAGAATCTATTTTACGTAAATACCAAGAGACATGCGTGTGTGTATAATGGAAACAGAAAAAGTGACTTCCTAACCATTTCCTCTGGTTTGCTGGTTGGTTTTTTTTTTCTTTTCATGAGTTAAAAAATTAAGTTGAAGATCTAGATAATTTTTAAAAGATGTACTGTATTACAAATATCGGAAATTATTTTGTTCCATATAAGGGAAGGGAGCTCCTTGCCCTGTATAGTTCAACTACTAATGAACATTAATGAATTACATTGTTTATTGCATTTTTTATTTTGTATGTCCAGCACTTGAGCAGACAGGTGGAAACAGTCTAGCTAGATTTTACTGACAAATTTCTCTGCATATACAGCGTGACTGTTATGAAGGTACAATTAGGTAAATGAACTGTTTTTCTATAATATATCTACTGCTATTTTCATGTGTGATCTTATAACAGATAAGCATTGTTTACCTGCTTTCCTGGAACAGCAGATTGTGTTTCTTTGTACAGGAATGTTAAGTGAATTAAGCATATGAGCAGTAAGCCTGTTTGCTTAGGGAGACTGGTGTTTAGACAACGAGGTTATGGCAGGATACGGAGCAGTCTGGAGGAAAAATACTGTGGATGTAACTATTCTGGTAGAAGAACTAAATTGAAATGGGGACACTACTGTTAATTCATGTGTAATTACATTTCTTTGTTGTTAAAAATTAAATCCTGGCCAATAGGAAAGTTTGAGCCTGAAACTGTGTTTTGAAGCAAATTTGAGCTGATGCCTTTGCAAAACCTTTGGAGATTGCCAGAATGTAGTCACTAGGAGGTGGTTGCCTGATGGACACGTTTATGTTCTCTTATTGTCTAGTTTTTCTGTGACTTTATCAGCATCTTTCATCATGCAGTTTATTTATCAAATATCCCCTACTACAAAGTTTTGCTTCTCTTCCACTTTTCTCTTGCGCTCTTCTCTCCAATAAACCGCAGTTTGAGAGAAGGATCACCATACACTGTTCTTTCATGTGCAACCTCTGGGTCAGTCATTCCGTGCTCTTTGGGGCTGGCATTTGAATCTGCACAAAAATCTTTACAGTTCATCATACCTAATGTCATCACTAGTATAGGACCAGATGTCTGAAGTCGTCCTCACAGAAATAATTCTGCAGAAGCCTCAGCAGGGATATGGGTTGCAAGGACTTTGTACCTTAAAAATTGTGCATTGATCTGCAGCATGATAGCAGCCTGCAGCATCTCCCCACTAGAGTACATTTTTAAATGCTTTTATGTTTCACATACTGAATATTCATAGAATGATAGAATGGTTTGGGTTGGAAGGGACCTTAAAGACTGTCTAGTTCCAACTCTCCTGCCATGGGCAGTGATGCTAGCCACTAGATCAGGTTGCTCAGGGCCCCCCACCCAATAGACCTTGAACACCTCTGGGGATGGGGCATCCACAACTTCTCTGGGAAACCTATGCCAGTGTCTTACCACCCTCTGAGTAAACAACTTAAATATTATCCCAGAATCACTACCACCACTGTTGATGGACTCAGCCTTGACCAGCAGTGGGTCTGTCTTCGAGCTCAGTGGTATTGGCTCCATCAGACATAAGGAAAACTTTTAGCACCTTCTCACAGAAGTCATCCCTGTTCCCCCACATTACCAAAACCTTGTCACACAAACACAATACATCCCATTTTTGCTCTTTTCCATCAGTGTGATACATCTAGTTTGGATGCCAGTTGTTCATATTTCTAATCCAGGCTGTATATTCATCTTTCAACAGAATCATTAGTTCAGGTGTTTTATCAACTGCTTGTTTCTCTGGTACTTTTCCCTCCCTTATGCCCTGTTGTACTGATATGTATCTCAAACTACTGGACTTCATGATTTCAGCTGAGGGGTGTCACACATTATGGTGCCTGAGTCTGACATCCTTCGTACAGGCTTTACCATCCAAAAATGATTGTGGTAGCTTTTACTTTAGCATTTCAGCCCAGGCTCTGAGTGTGTGTCGTCTTTATTGTATTTGTGGGATTCATTGTTATTTCACTACAAATTTTTTTTTTAGTTCCGTATTTACTCTGAAAAGTTGTAGAATTGGGTTAAGAATTAAGAGGCTTTCAAAGTATCCTTGTCCTGAAGCAACTCTACTGGGCATGAATAACAAAGCGATTGTTTTCCAGTCAAAATGAATCAGCTGACAGGAGCTTCTGTAAGGTTATATTTCTCCCTTCCAAGTTATACAAGAATTTAGGTTACCTCAAATCAGTGATTATAGACTGAATTGACCTCTGAAATTACAGATCCTGTTGAACCTTGTGAGAATATCAAAATATATGGGATTCCGTGTTAGAGAGGATGTATTTTGTCTGTGGTTTGTATATATTTAGCATGACACTGGATTGATTAGATGATTTCCTGAAGCCACAATTTAGTTCTTCAGGGTCTGGCTATGGAATTTTTTTTTAAAAATACCATGTGCAGTAAGAAGCTGTACCAGTATTTATCGTTGTTGATTCGCAGTAGTTCCAGACTAGATAGTGGTGGATATTTAAAAAAGCTATCACTGAAGATTTTTAGGAAATACTTGCAGTTTCATTTTTAAAATGTGTTTTTTTCCTTATATGTCAGTCCATGATAATTACATGTATAATGTTATTATTGTCATGTCTGCTGTTATTATTAGACCTTGTACAGGCACAAGGTTTCTCAATAAATACCTCTAATATAAGTTGTACTGTGGCATAATGAACCATCACTTTTCTTTTTCAACATCTCATTACTTTCAGTATAAATCTTCTGGAAGGGCTATAAATTAATAGCTGGTCTTAAGTAGCTTTTCTTTTTCCTCAACGTGACAATTTAAGGGATAATAGGATTTTTTTTTTAGCTTTCTTAAAAAAACCACTCACTTCAGAAGTGAAAGACTTTACTTTTTGCTTCTGATAATTAGAGTCCCAAATCTGCTCAGATTAGACTAATCTGGACTTCCCATTTGATGTCTTTCACACTGCTCATTACATGTCTTCACTCAGCTTTCTTGCCTCTCTTCCATCAATGCAGTGTCTTATTCCTACACAGTGGCTTGCCAGGAGATAGCTGAAGGAGCTCCACCGAACTCTTTCAGAAGTTTGGCCTTATATTTTGAGTTATGTTCTCTCTTTAACATCTGGCAAGTGTGAAATTTTCAAGTTCAGTGTTTTCACTGGGGCGTTGAGCATTCCCTTACATGGTTTCCTGCAAATCTGTTATTTTTCACCAGCAGGAGCCCAGAAATGCTGGGACGTAAGTGCTGGTCTTCAGCCTACTTAGCTTTGTGTGAACCCCATGTGCCAAATTTTTAGTGTGTGCCCTGTGGTCGATGAAGTCTGTTTGCTGTGGTGACTGGGATAGCTGCTTCTAGGACTTCCCTACTGAGAGACTTGCAAACAAACTGGGAAGGCAGTGAGGAAAAAATGACAGCCATGAGGTCAATCCCGCAGCTCTGGCAGTCAGCGTGTGAAAGGGTCCTGTGGTAGCATTGGTGATGATGCTTTGATATTAATCTTGAATACCTCTAAGACGTTCTGTATTATTAAAGTGATGGTGGTGATGTTTATTAATGGTACTGCTAAGGGAAGGTAACGAGACACCTTTGGAGCCCTCTGGTAGAAGTGCTTCAGGATCTCATGCTGTTATTTCCGAAAGAGCATGGTAACAGAGAACATCAGGAGGTCTCAGGAGAAATTAGGCAAGATAATGTGATTGCTGAAAAATTAACACAAGTTGCAGCTATATGATAAAAGCTTTAAAAAGTTTTTTCAAACCATATAAAGTAAACAGAAAAACTAAAAGCAACTCCCCAGGCAGGACTGAAATAGATGCATTGTATCTGCTGAGGCTTAGTGCCGTGTTATTCAGCATAATTTGAAAGTTACTTTAAAATTTATAGTTGTTTCTAAAAAATTCTTGAAAAACAGCTTCAGATTCTGCTTCCTGAAAGTGCAAAAGTTCTGCTAAGTACAGTAGGTTTCCTTGTTTTCATGTGTTAATTCTGGTATTCTAAAAGCGTGCAAATGGCATTTGTCTTTGGATTTACAAAAACTCTAGATATTCAGAGTTTGAATTATTTAAACTCCCACAACACATGCACTTTTGCTTTTCAAGCTTGAGTTATAATTTAATTAAAAACTTCTGGTGCATCGCTAGCTATTTAAATATTAAAATGTTCCATGGATCACTTTCGATTATCTACCGTCATGAAATTCCTGAAGATGTCAGATTTTTAAGATTCCCAAAGTTGCACTTGGAATTGTCTGTTGATGCAAAGGGGACTGTGATAATTACATACATCCATTAGTATCAGCAGAGGAGATAAACTTTGGGGAGGCTTAATGGGCATGTCTCAGTGACAGCTAGCAAAGAACATTTGGCATGATTAAGGATGGATTTGAATGTACTTGAAAATATACTCTCATTATGGACGCCCAGTGGAAGTTGCACTACAAATGTTAAATTCCCCAGAAGAAGAGTTGTGTGGCAGGGAAGCTTTGAAATCCACTGTGGCCGTCATCCAAATTACTCTCTTCTCTTTGTGTCTTTCCGCTGTCAGATTCACTTTGTGATGCCCAACTTGGCTCCCTGCATCTTTGAAAAGAGGCAACCTGTTGGTTTCTGTGTTTCAGATTGTCCGAAGATACATCAAGGACTGGCTTGAAAGGAAGAAGCCTCCATTTGGTGCTATCAGCAGCTGTGTGCTCCTGATGATCATCTACACAACGTTCTGTGATACTTTTGCCAATCCAAATATCGACCTGGATAAATTTAGCTTGATTATAGTGGTGTTCATAAGTAAGTTCAGCCTTAAAGCATCTCTTCTATCTGTGTTTCAGGTTTGTAATGAGCTGTGTGTCCAGGTGGAGCTGTGGGAATACTGGCATGGGCATAGAGCTTGTACTTTTAAAGCACTAGTAAACCAGATTACCAGACTTCTGAGGGGCTGGATGCTTTTAGGGGATCAAGTAAGCATTTAGAAAAGGATGAACCCTGCTATTTAGGTGTGCCTGAGATTGCCCAGTGGTCCTTCCTTTCTAAACAGGTAAAGCATTACTTTGGAAAGATTTGGGTTTGAGCTGTTACTCTGAAGCACTGTTATAATTTTTAAACAGTTCTTCCCTCGTATACTGTAAACCTAGAAACCAGTTGCAAGCCTGAATGTGTTGATATGTTTCTGTTTCTGTGGATGAACACATTGCTTACAGAGCTTGTTTTAGAAGCACTCTAGTCATTCAGCCTTAAATAACATACACATGAGAATAGCCTGCTGATATCCTTGCCATCAGTTAAAAATACACTTGCAGATCACCACCTCCCAGGGAAAGGCAGTGGTATACAGGCGCTACCTCCTCTCCCAGTAGGGAATTCCCATCTCGCTTTAGACTGTCCAGAGACAGGAGTTTCGATTTGCATGGAGGAGAGGTAACTACAGTATACTTCAGTATAAATCACATCTCATACTCTAAAACTGTTAGATTTCAAGAAATCAGTGCATCACCTACCTTGAAGTGTGTTTGTTTGCACGTGCTTCTGCCTAATAACAATAATTTATTGCTACAAATCCAACTTCCACCAAAGTCAGTAGGAAATTTGCCCCTGCCCTTTGTGCATCAGGTCTTAATTCTCTCCTCATTGCGGCAGTTTTTTGGATTATAAAACACTATACATGTGTAAAATAGTACATGGGATTATAAATGGTGTTATATAAATACTTTATTCTGAAAGTGAAGAAGTAGGAAGCAATGCTATGGAGCTTTTTCTCAAAATGGATGAAATCCTACTTTGCACAGGCACCTGAGAAGGACACATCCCAGATGCACTTAAATCAGTGCAGAGTTGTCAGCAAAAAAGAATGACAGAGAAATTTTCAACTCTGACTTAACATGCAGAGAAATTAAAAACTAAGTAGTTTTACTGTGATGACCACTACTTTGGAAAAAAATTATTCTTTTTTAGTTAAAAAGATGTGTTCTTTCTTAAAAAGTTGATGTGGAGTGTTGCTTCCATTGCCCTTTTTGGTCTTTATTGCTTTTCAAGACAACTCTGCATTTGTGCCATGTGTAATTATATGTACCATTTGTCATGCAATGCCCTGAAAATCACTATGTATACATTTACATTGCCATTGTGCATAACTGGAATTTCTTAGTAAGAATATTAACATAAGCATTGAATCTATTTGGAAGATATTAGACAATTGTTTTTTTTTCCCTAAAATATTTATAAAAGCAAAAACCGAGGAAGTTTTAGAGATGAATATGCACATTGTATTCCAGAAAAAGTTTCTGTATCACCTTTGGATGTGTTGGCTGGATGCATGTATTGTGTTACACCAGGAAGTGAAATTAGCATGAGAAGTTTGAGATGAAACTGCATTTTTTAGTCTGCTGATTAATGTTTTTGTGTAATTTTTATGTTAGTATTCTAGCCACAGCAAAGTATGCACAAGGACTAATTGGTAGCAAAACACGTTTAGTGCTTTACAGAATTATATGTATTAAGGGATTGGTTTTTTCTGTGCCTGTTAAACTGACATACTTAGTTGCAGAAAAACTGTAATTCAGGAACAATGGATTGCTTCTTTAGTTCATGAAGGAAGAATTAAGTGCATGCTGAGGTGACATTTATACATTCTAGGAAATGTATGTAAGAGAATAGAAAATGTCACTGGTAATAGTTAATATCCCTGCCACGTTTCCCAGTTGTAAACTGGAGTCAAAATCAAATATGGGATACCTTATTGCATTCACAAGTTCTGCAAGGGAAAGGGAGAGGACCCACCTTAGATTCTGCTGCAAGTAAAAGCCTGTCCCCCATAACCCACAAACACACAGAAAAGGTTGTGCAGGTCACAGGGTTTCTCCTCCAGTTCTGTGGGAGTTCCTGTGCTCTGGCATGACACTCAGCCTCTGCAGTCCCAGCTGCACAGTGGGGAAGCCAGTGGCTTCTCCCCACATCTCTGCAGTCCAAGAGTGGGCTCTGTGCATCCCACAGTGCCTGTGGGTGTCAGCAGAACTGGCAGAGAGGAGAGCTCCCCTCAGGATGCTCAGAACTGTCCACACTTACAAAGCTGACTGAGCTTGAACGAAAGCTGCTTTGTCTGATGTGCACTGCCCAGTTCAGGAATTAGCCTTTGTCTCAGAGAGAATTAAAATGTCTGTGATGATCTTCTCTTACTCTCCCCATGGATGATCATGATTAATATACCCAGGGTTGAGAGTTTTTATTTTGGTCGCTCTTACACACTGTACTTCCTCCTGTAAAATAGAAAGTCTAAATAACCAGCATCTAGAGGATGTCTGACAGATTTTATGATGTCAACCAATTAAGCAAAGCTAGTGCAAAGAGATGTGCAGCATTGCACTAGTGACCTTTCCTGCCATCAAGAAATACTTGATTCAGAAGAGTTAGCCCAGGAAGAACAACATTAGCTCTGGTTTTCCTCCATGTAATGATACGTATTGTTCTTCCAGACAATTTTTAAAGGTTGTCTGTCATTGGATTTCTCTGGACTTGGTCCAGCCTAGCTGTACTATGGGGACAAAAGGCATGTACACAGCAATTGCAATTGTGCTCTAATTTTAACTTGTTTCTCTTTCAGTATTTTCTGTACAGATGAGCTTCATGTTTTTGACTTTCCTCTTCTCCACAAGGTAATTGAATGAGCTGAATAACAACCCTTGAATATTTCTTTTGTGTAATATCTTTAGTTTGGGTGATACAGTCTATGCAAATGTGTAAAGGCAGGTTTCTGAATAGGGGTGACCTCATTTTGGTATTTCATATTGTTCTTTCTGCATTTTCTCTGTTAGAGTTTCATAGGCTAAGAGAGCAGGACCTGAATTCTGTCCTTTCTCATGTGTTAATTACAGAGTTGTTAAATCTCAATCAATCACTGCTATACCTCATCCACTGAAAAAAATGGATTTGCACAGATGTCACTGAAGGTATAATTTGCCCTGCAGACATGCTGATGACATATGAGAGAGAGAACTCAGTTTGACTTTTTACATCTCAAGATACATTTGCTGGGCTGGCAATTCACTCTTCTCTGTATATGTCAAATTTGTTACATTTATGTGGTGATTCTTAAAAGGCAGTTGTCCTGAGCTAATGTTTGGTAGAGCTATTTTTTTTTCCTTTTTAAATATCAATAAGGAAAGACTGTTGTACATTCACTTCTCAAAAAATAGTACTGTGAGAATGGTATTAGCCAGTGGCTCAGTGCATCACTTGGGCTGGTTGGAGTCTACACCATTGTCTTCTCACTTGACTTACTGGAGTATTTGTCTTAGCTGCACTCTGCTGAATGGAAAGTGCCACAATCCAGACATATGCTTTATATAAATTACACAATATCTGTAAGGGAGAATCACAAAGAAGAGTATGATGTCTTTGGGCTTTTTTAGTACCACAAGAAAATTTTTCTGTGACAAGATCATATCCGGGCCTTAAAAGGCATTTTTAAGTACCCTCTGAACTGCTAGACCTAACCTAAGGGGAAGTTATGTCCCAACTGTGAAATCTAAATTGCCATAAGTAGTAACCAAGTCAGTATGAGAGATATTTAGAATCTCATAAAATTACTCCTAATGTGGACCAAAGGGTGATCCTTTGGACAGTCATATATCTCTCTCACTATGTCATTTTCCCAACCCTTCCTGGCCTTAGTTGCAATGTGTAAACTCTTAGATGCAGTTTTTCTCTGAAGTAGAAGCTAACTCCGTATTCTAAGCAGTGCTGATAGTGTAGACTCAATTTGCTGTCTAAACTGAGCATTTTTTAAATATCACATACTAGGAGAAGAAATTGTAAGTTGTTCTCTCTTTTTTTTTATGGAGTCAAGCTGGCTACTGCTGTGATACAGCATAACCTTGGCTGGAATAAAGTTGTGTCCTACGCACCATGTGTTCAAAATTCCATTCCTTCATATGGGAGTGTATTCATTAGAGAGTTTGCCACAACTGAGAAACAATTCTGCTTTAAAAAAAAAAAATAAATCAAACACTACTGTTCATTTATGGGTAGAATTATTTCTGTCACTAGACCTGATCAAAGTGATGTGAACGTGTATATAGATCCTCAAAGTAATATATTTGATCGATGTTGTTTTAAGAAGGTTTTTGTTATTAGAGGTTATTAAAACTCTTTTATTTTCTAGGAATAACTCTACTTTCACACCAGCAGACACAGTGGCTATTGTCTTCTGTTCCACACACAAATCCCTCACCCTGGGTAAGTCAGGAGATAAGCTTGTGAATGAAACATCAATAACATTCATACCTTGCTTTGTTGAAAAAATAAGGTTTTAGTCGGTGTTTTTTCTGCTTAAATGGTTTTGATTTTAGTGTGACAAGTAATGCTAACAGTATGATACTAATAGTAGGATAATATTCTTGCACAGATAAAATAACTGCTTATTACAGGGCAGAGAACAGTCTTCTCAGCTGAGATTTTAGTGGTAATAGAGTAAGACCATCTTATTTGTGGGAGGTGGATTTTTCATTCTGTTTTTATTCTGTTCTGTTGCCTAATCCAATATTGATAAAATGTCAGATTTCTTACTGAAAAGGTTGTAAGGTTTATCTGCCCAGTTTCACAACAACATCTTACACCTAAAACCTGAGATGTGTAGGTGAATATCAAAGGATATAGTGTATTCAGAAATCACAAATAGACAATACTCTTGCTTAACATGAGCAAAATGTATGTGTTTAAGTCTGCAGATATTTTGGATAGTTGTATTTCTTAGAATTCATTTCTCAAAACATCACTGAGATATTTGTCACTTATGACCCCTTAGTGATAATAAGATGTTCTGATGGATATTCACAGAACACTGTTAAATCAGATACACTTACAGCCACTTGCTACTGGTTCATCCATTTTGTTCAGTCAGTGAAACAACTGGACTATTTTTCAAAATATGAAAACAAACATTTGGTAAAGCATTTATGACTCAATATGTGCCTTTTCAAGACTGTCAAAGAGGAACACACCTAGTGTCGATAACAAAGGTAAGAACTCAGCCTGAAGCAGAGGAAGAACAAGCTGGGACTTAGGTGAGATGTTTTCCAAGGCAGTTTGATATAGCGAAACTCGCCTCAGGGTTCTTTGCTTCAGCCAGGCCTGTGCTGCAGAACTGTTAGCAGGTGCCTTTGAAAGTCTGTGAGAAGTGAAGGAGTTCCTGGAAGACAAGTCAAACATAATACCTCTTTTTTCACAATGAAAACAAGGAGGGGACGAGGAAATATAGATCAGTAAGTTTAACTTCATTCTGTAGAAAACTGCTTAACCAAATAATTAAATAAATTATTATACCAGTGTAGGAAGAACAAGGAAGTGAGTAGCAGCCCCGTAGCTTTGTCAAATGCATATCATACTAAACTAACCTAATTTCCTGTCACACGAGGTCCTGTGGGTTGCAGAGAAGTAGCAAAAGTTGTATGACTTGAGAGTGTTACAGCTTTTGACATTTGCACAATGTTTTGGGCTCCATAATACAAAAATTATGTGGAATAACTGGAAAGAGATCAGAGGAAAGTGCCGTGAATGATCGTAGACCTCAAAAATGTGAACCCAGAGGAAGATTGAAACAATTGGGATTGTTGAGAGAAGACAGCTGAAATACAGTAGTGATCTTCAAATGCATTAAAGGTTAATGCAAAGAAGGGAGAAAGTAACTCTGTCACAGTAGACTTTGTAAAGGGAGGGACTTGGTTAAAATGGTGATGATTTACGTTAACTATCAGGGAAACCTGTCTAATGCAAAACAGTTTAGCTTTGGAACGAGTTGCCTATTGATGTCTTCAGTCTCCTATCATTGCAGAGAAGCCTCAGACAGAAATTAAATAGTTAGAGTCGATCCTGCCTTGGAGCAGAACATAGATTAAATGACATTAGATCTTTTTCAGCCAAACTGAAGCTTCCACTAATAAATGAGCTTGTATTCAGCATAGTTACACTTGTATTTGTAGAAAGCAGCTGCACATGTAAGTCATAATATGCTACCATGCTTGGTATTTGGAGTATAAACTTAAGACGCAACTGTGATACTACAGAACAAAGACTGGAGAAGCTGGTTGTGTTTAACAGCACAAATGTTTAAGTTTCCCCTTCCCTCCCCAGTGAAAACAGTTATATATATGCTCTGTTGAATATTACTGTAGCTTGTCATGACACTAAGAAAATAAGCAGAAAGCCTTTTTTAAAAATTCAAGTCCTGGAGGGGGCTTGCCATCACCCAGAAAAAGATGAGGACCGTTCATTTCTTTTACTCACCCTGCCAAGCATCCTCATGCAGCCTGTCTTGACCTGAACTCTATGCACACAGCTGAGTCATTTCACTTTTCTTCTGCCACTACGCTCCATTTTTTATGTTTTTTATTTCTTTAGAAGAACTTAGTTCAAGATTCCTAGCTCCCTTGACTTTCTGGCTCACATTTTCCCAATTCGGAGCTACTGCTCTCACTAGCATAGCCCCATGAGTCAGGTTTTGTATTTTGCACCTTTCTTTGCCCAAGTACACCAGCAAAAATACTTTGGCCACCTTGACTTCAAGGGCTCCTGCAGCTTCTCCCCAGCCATACAGACTTTTTTCCCTAATACAGATGTCTCGTGACTAAGTGTGCAAGTTGAAGTGAAACAGGTAGATGTTGGAACAGCACTGCGGGGCTGTTTCTTGGCTACAGACCGTTCTGTGTGTCAGCTTCAGGACAGACTGCTTTACAGTCATCCTGGAAGAGGGATGGGGAAATGCTCCTTTTGGCAGTATCTAGGAGCCCATCCTTGGTAAGCCTGAAGTCCCTGCCACTCTTTTGTGCACCCCTACACCATACATGCACTACGTGGGTGTGCCCGCTGTGTATCGGATTCAAGCTGGCTGGTTTTGGGACTGTTGATATTTTACTCTGTTTGGTGTTAGTACCAGTTCCAGATAAGGTAGAGCTGTATGAAGACACATTTGTATGAAAATAAGGAGGATCAGGTTTTACAAAGCTGCAGAGTGATGTGATGTGCCCCCGAGCTGATGATGTGAACAGGAATGTTAATCAGAGCAGGTAGCATTTTTTCCTTCACTGAAGGGTGCAAGCAGAGTAGATCTAATTTGTTTTTAAGGCGTAGCCATTTTCTGAATGGCACTTAAATCTTTCCACAGAACACTCTTGTCCACCCTGATCTTAGCAGCAACAAGACAGACATAGGCATTTTGGCCCTTACTCTTTTGTTGTTCTGGCACATTTCTACTTGTCCCTAGGTGTTTACTATAAACCACGCAACAAGAGATCTTCTGTTCACTTATAGCAGAGGGAGCTTTTCCCTCTCCCTCTGTCACTGCAATGCTTGAAAGCACAAACACAGCTCAGGGTCTCATTTCACATCTGTTGTGGAGCTCTGCTTTGTTTGTCTTCAGGATTCCAGTGGTAGTGTCTAAATGACCGCCCAACACTCGTTCTTTCGCTTTGAAACTGATTTCTCTCAGCTTGGCAGGTGAAACTCCAAATAGGTACGTCTGGCCCGTTCCCTGGGGAGCTTAGAATGGCACAGACTAAAGTGGGAGAAGAGCTGACAGCTTTAAAGCTTTAGAAGTGGTAATAGGAGAGGCACGAGAAGACTTTTGTAAGTCACTTTCTCCCACACCATATTATGAAACCAACTAATTCCCATGCAGTGCATGCTCATGAGGCCAACTGCCACTTCCACTGTTGAATCCATGAATAAGTGCTTGCTCTGCACGGAGATGAGTGCTGTTCCCATATGCTGGGTTTTATTTTGTAGACAGAAGAGTTGACACACTTTTTGTCTCAAAGATCAGAGTGCAGGGCGTGTTTGTGTAAGGACAAATTACACAGGGTAGGTGCCTTTGTGTTCCTTAGTTAGGAACACAAGCCGTATTTCTGTGTAGAGGTGGGTGCTTTGTCAGGTTTTTGAACACAGGGCATCATATATGCAGAAAAACTAATGTTTATTTGTATTTCACCTAATAAGTAGAGCAGGATATAAACTTAAAAGGAGCGAGGATAAATACAGTATCCACAATGCCCTCTGGCATTTTCACCCACACTTTGTTCTCTTTCTCTCCCTCTCCCTGCTCACATATATGCACAGTACATGTGAGCACACACATATGCGGACATTTGATGCATGGCTTTTATTAGTGCATTTGCCATTGATTGATTAGTACTTAGTATTAGTACTTCTTCTATTGATTGATTGCAGATGAAGTGACTATTTGACCTTTAATTATGAGCCTTGCTATTGAAAATGACATTGAGCTATGGCTTCACATAATCCATCTGGAAAGCCCGACATGATGCCATTCCCTGGAGTTCATTCAGTGAGAAGAGAAGAGGCCTCAAGGAAGTGCAAAGCTATCACTGTGGCTCATGTAAAAAATACTGCAGTTGTTGCTTGCACTTACACAAAAGTTGCAGCCAAATACAGAACATTATTTTATTTTTTTTCAGAGAGTGAATTTCTGGCTAGAAGTTACAACTCTAAAATACAGGATTGTCAAAAAATATATTCACTTTAATTCTTGGTATTTACTATGTAAAATTATTTTATCAGCAAAAATCAGAGTACTGCTACCTATTTGGCTATCACAAAGGCAAATATTAATACTGTAGATATGATGAACAGCAGATTGGTAAAACAAAACAGAACAAGAATAATAACTCACCTTATAATAAAATCAGGGTATTGTTTGTGATGGAGAGTGTATTTTTCCTCATTTGGATTTAACAAAGTAGCAGTTCTTTCACCATGGAATTCTGATAGTGCAATCAAAGTTTCTAGGCTACAAAATACTTTCAGGAAAGAATAGAGGTCATTTTAGAAATAAAAGCCAAAGCGCTAACTTTCTTTTTTGTTGTTTTAATTTAATTCAGATTGATTTTTTTAAATACTCAGCTTCTTACTGCATGAGTAGACAACTGGTAGTATTTGAACAACTCTTAAAAGACCTGGTGTAGTGCACAAGTAGGTTCAGAGACAACTCAATTGTCTGTGAGGAGTTTACAGCCCGTACCTTCCCCCAGGCTCCCCAGCTGCACAGTGTGACAGAGTGCATCATGCTCACATATAACTCCAATCTGCTCACATTTACCTGTAGTTTGCTCATGCTTTCTACAGATAGCTCTCTATAAAATTTTTCAGGATAAATAATGTATTGAAATGCTGTAATAATCAAGTGCGAGCTCTTCTTATTGTGTTGTGATAATCACCTTTCACCTTTAAATAGAAAAATGTCAAAATGTTCTAACTCATTTTAAGATAAAAGGTGGATAATGTTGATTTTAAAAAGGAGGAATCTCTTAATAATTCTGTAATAAAAAGTGAGTTGGCAAGATCAGATGCATTGCCCTGAGTATTCAGGCTATTCTCTGGTATTCTTGAAATATGATAGTTTTTCTCTGCTCCTGGCAGAGAACTGTCCTCTAAGGCAGTTATTCATCAAGGTACTAATTGTGTGAATAGTTCTCTGACTTTTACATAAAGCTATAGAAAATAGTCCCGGTTAATTGCTCTCTGAAAGTTTTCAAGAGTAAGACTCTTGATGCTGTCTTTTACTTTCAGAGCTTTCCTATGAGTGTTGAACAGCAGACGTTATTGCTGGCACCCTGTTGTATTTCTTGGTGTTACTAGTGCTTGAGTTTGTATATTGTATCTTTTACAAACTTTTAGTCTCATTGCTTCCCCAGATGTCTGATAGGGTGTTGTATGTAAAAATGATCTGGCTGCTCCTCTGCCTAGAACTGGTGGGTGCTGGCCCTTGGGGCAGAAGGGAGGCTGTTGGGAGGAATATGCTTCAAAAATTGAGTGTCTTCTGAAGGCTGTGTCTGTACCCCTCACCACTGCCAGAGAGTTAGATATTCTCCCATTCCTGCTTCTGAGATCCCTCAGAATTGGGCTCAGTGACTTAGTTTTGATACAGGGATTCTTTGGGCCAAAATGAAAACTTTTTGTCATCACTTCAGTCTTTGCCCAGCGTTTACCTGTGAGGAGCAGAAAGTGATTGGCTGGGCTTTTTTCTCAGCTCTGTAATTCCCCTCTCTGTCTCTGGAATATAAGAACCCAGGGATTTGTGTTACATGAGATATACAGTGGAGAGAGCAAAAGCACCTGGATCTACTGCACTTCTCTCATTTTAGCATCTTCCTTTTGCAGGCCAACTTGAGGACAGGTGGATCACATTTCCTAGTTCAGCAGTCTTCTAGAACCAACATTTGGTTATTACCAAACAGTATTATTATTTAGGTTATTACCAAGTAATTGCCATGTCTTCTTTCTCAGTAGACCCCAAAGAATACCTGGGAAATGCTGTTACCTTTTTTCAATACAGCTGCAAAACCATGATTTTATATATATAGTTTACTCTCTCTATATATATATGCTATGTAAGATGTTATATAGATATGTTTATATATATATCAGAAGATAAGCAAACTGAAATACAGACAGAGGATTTCTGTAACTTGAAATAGGGTGAGTGTTCTGCACAGACAAATCCGCTCTGAGTTGAGATGCCATCTTCATGTGTAAACATTTCTGTAATACTTAATCCACCACTTACTTTGGGGGGGCTGTTTTCACAAGAAGTCAGACTGGCAGTTTGGAGTAGGCTGGGGTTGCTGGGGTAGTCTGTGCCAGAGCATCTCTAATATTTTCCCTTGTTACTTATATGTGGCTGGCCCCACACGACATTTGCCTCCTTCAGACCAGAGCATCCCTAGGGGCTGTACTTTCAGAAGGGAAATGTGCTGGCAGGCCAGTCTGGAAGCAGGAAATGGCATAGTCCAGTGAGTTATAGTGGCATAGAATACCTGACTCTCCTTTGGTTTTTAACCACAAATACCACAGTCTAGGATATCTAATCTGTTGCAGTTTACTCAATTTTGGCCTCTCTGTGATTCCAGAAGGGGAAATACTAGAGTAAATTAGGGAATCTCCTTTCTTTTCTGACCTGAAACATATGTTTCTTTGATTAGACTTAGAATGTGGCAAGAAATTCTGTACCAGCTCCCAGGGCTTCCTTTTCATCTGTATAGGTTTTTTATTAATATTTAGAAAGTTTGCCTCCAGCAGTACTAAAATGTGCATCAGAGGACAACAGTTGTTTACTGTGTTTGAACTGAAGAATCTCACCCAGGAGATCTCATTCACTTGAAGTTTACATCTCTCAATCTCGACTTGCAGAAAGAGATCGATGAAAAACAATTGTCATTTCAGAGTTGCACCTCTCCAATTATTTATTTGGTTGTGTGTCTTTCCAGATGTACACATAATTGGATCAGACACTAAAAACCAGATTGCAGGTTTTTAATGACAGCAAGCTCATACCTCTTTATAATGAAATAAAAAAAAATAAACACACATATCCATCTGTAAAATGATAATGACACAAGAGCTCTCCCTCCCTACCAAAACCAGTTAAAGTTAATTTATCTACTTTAAGAAACTACATTATATTCAGTAGACAGCTGACAGGTTACCCTTGGGAAGATCCATGTTTGGACATGACTCAAGATATTTTTTTTTTACCTCAAGCTGGCAGAGGCTACAAGTGTCACCCATACTAAAGCTGGCGAGTATTGAAGATGATGTTGAGTCTCCCTGAGAGAGTTGCATCTACATTTGCTGCTCTCAGTGCACCTTCTGGCAGCCAGTCTGAGCTGCTGATTCCAGACACTTCCAAAGCAGTGGGTGCGAAGATGTGAAAAATCAACAGCAGGGGCAAAATTTAGGAATCTCCTCTTACAGGACAGTTTGGGAGTCTGGAAAAGGGATCCACCTCTAAAAGCTGCCATGACCACTGCAAGCACGTAACACTTGTCTACAGAGTTTTAGAATAGGAAATAATATCCCTCAGTGTTTTTAGGTAGGGAGCTGTTTTCTCAAAATGCCTTCCCTAATGGAGCACTAAGCTTTTCTGGCCTCGTATCTCCTTTTCTTGGCCACAAAAATCAGATGAAGAAAGGAAAAATTATGCTGCTATTCCTAACAAATATTGTTTTCTTTAGGAAAAGAAATGTTTTCCCCGTTTACCATTTATAATGAATTTGTGTTTCATGTTTTCCTTTGCATAAGGGTTCCATGTGGAAAAAAGCTTTAAAAAAATCTAATTAAAAGATAGTATGAAACAGGTTGTTCCTGCTTACAAATATAATAACAACAACTATAAAGCATGTTTTTACTGGCTTTTTTAACAATATGTTTAAATAAAATCCATATAATCAAAACTTTAATGCTGAGAAATCTTAGCCTCAGCTCTGTGTGGAGGGGGCAGTAATGTTCAAGGAAATAATCACATTAATGTTATCTCAAGTTCATGGTTTTGGGACACTTGTCAATCTTTGTCCAGAATTCCTTTCATTAGTAGTTCTCACCTATTAAACCTTCAGAAAGTGTTGGCTACAAGAATTATAGAGAGAAGGGAAGGAAGTGTTTAAATTCTGTTCATTTAAACTTTGATAGTCAATTTGTAATTTACTTTGTGCCTTGAGTAGGTGATGTGTATGAAGAGTGAGCTGATATCCAAGCAGTAATAAAAGCATTGAAGTGTGAGTATCAGCTTACAACATTGCTATGCCCACATTGTGGTGCCAAAGTAAGGATAAGTCACGTATAAAATATGACTTACAGTGGTTCAAATAATTCTTGAATTCCCTGTTAACTAATTACTACTACCACCATATTGCCAGACAGGTGGAGGTGTTTGGAGTCTGAGGCACTAGTCTTCAGTTGTTGGTGTTAAATGTTTCATTGTTAGCAGCTGGTAAGATTGCCTATGTTGTTCATTAAACATCACTTCCAATCTGAGTGCACCCGTTGAAAACCCAGAAATAGACAAACTCTACTTTCTTTCTTTTCCTCCCAGCTTTTACAGTTTTACTTACTTAAAACTTTGATAGTATCAAGATGTTCCCTAGTAACAGTACTTGCATTGCACTTTAGTTACTGATCTCTGTGATGAGTATAGTGAACCAGTTACCCGAAGAAAAAGAATTAGTGAAAGCATTCAAAGCATATTAGGTTCTCCTTCTTCACTTAAATGTTAGTTTTGTATAACATAGTGTAAATTCTTGCATCCCAGCATAACTGTATGGCCAATATACGACCACATCACTGATTCGGTGCAGAGCCTTCCCAAATAATTCTAGTCCTGCAAAAGAGGTAAATCACTTAATGTAATGCGAGGGCATGATGGATATTCACATAAATCATTATTCTTTCCCAAGGAGAAGGATGAAGGTGAAAATGTTTTTTAAGATTAGGGTCCATGCAGACCTCCAGACTGAGCTGGGACAAGCCTCCATTTTGCAGTTTTCCCCTGCATTTCTTCCAGACTCCCTTAATGTCTCACGGTCCCTTGTGAAATCTCCCCCTCAGATGTTTGTTTTTACCACTTTGTGGGCATGTTTTTTGCTTTCCATTACACTTGTCACTGACCTGAAATATGAAAATGTACTGAAAAAAAGTCTTTATTCCCTGAAAATATTTTAAGCACAAGTCTTCCTACAGCATGTATGAAGGCAAAAGGACTCAATTTTCCCTCCAATGTAATGGGATTTCCTGTTATATTGGAAGGTACTTTCTTTGGTTGAGATGGGAATACTCAGTAGCAAGCAAATACTTGTATTGTTATGTGTTATCAAATATTATTCAGCTATTCCTGTACCTGAAAGAAACTGGTCCTGAGGGAAACACATTCAACTTGAATTCAGGGCATGCCTTGGGGAGGGCATAGATGGAGGAAAAAGAATCCGTAATCAATTAATCTGTCAAAAGCATCTTCTCCTGTTGTGATCCCAGTATGTCATAACAGAGTCTGAATGGGGGCAAGAAACATCTATCCCTCGTTAGCCTTCACTTAGGACAGGACTAGTGTATGAACTTCTGTCTTCTTAAGACTAACCATAGCAATGATTTGTCTGGGAAGAAACAGGAAAACCCTTAAGAAAGTTTTAGAATGAGATTAGCAGCAACTTGCTGTTCTGGTAGCTCTCTGCATGAACAACTTTTTTCTGATCCTCTAAACTGGACTTTGCCTGAATCTCACCACCCTTTCCCACCATGCAGTCAACTGGGCTGCATGCAGTGCTATTCTGAAACTTGGCAGTAAAATTTCAGATGCTTATTTGGCACTCTCTTTGCATCCTAAGTTCAGAACCCCCTTGCTCTGGCAGCTCAGAGGCAGTTTAATGCAATATATGCCCCTCTTTACAGGCCTTTTCTTAGTTGAAAAAAGAAATAGCTATTTGACCAATAATGTTCTCTTCACATCTACCCCTGAGAGGATCCTCCAGAAAGAGAGTAGCGTGGAGAGCATCAGAGAAGCTACCATCATACACTTGATTCATTTTGTATATTGCACTTGAAGATTGTGGCAATTGAGAGTTCTGAAATGCATAGATGAGTAGAAGGGAGAGGTGAAAATCCAGAGGCCAAGGCTTTTCTTGCAAGTATTTCCACTGCCTCTCTGTGAGGGTTCTTTGGCATTCTGATTCCTGAATGCTGGGTGGTTCTACAGCCCTAGTGATGACCTCTTTGCTTTGCCCCAAATCTCTTTTCCTGAGAACAAGTGCTGCAGCATTTTGTGTTGTGGAATGTGTGTCAGTAATGTAAGCAGTAAAGTTTGAGGATAAATTGTTTGTTATGAAGACATTGAAGAGAAAAAACCTATACAGTGAAGTATGTAAGTAGAGCATCTAGCAATAATTCTGCTTTGGGTGTGAGAGATAATGGCCTGTGTTTCAGTGGTAATAAAAATGTTCTATTAAGTTCTCTGAACCCATTGCAATGTGATAGAAAACAGCAAATGATGAAACAGTGCTTTAAGGGGAGCTTACACATCCAGTGAGCATAAAATAAACAATTAAAATAGAAAAAAACCACCCTGATTTCCAGTACTTATTGTTTTATCACTTCCATCATGGGTATAGGATAAAAGAAAACTCTTACTTGCTTGTTAGAAGAAGAAAGCTCCTACTTGAAGTTCTTACTTGGCAGATGTCAGTTGAAAGCTCTGCTAAGGAATATGCTGCAATGTCAAACTCTGTTGGGTAATTTTAGACAAATGTGTCATGTGTGACATGGAAATATGGCATGCTGTACATTAGTGATTTCCCAAGTGTTTGGATCAGGTAGTAATGTGCTGAGAAAGTGCTCTTTATCTCTCCACACTGTGTACTTGTATAGCAGTGGGGAAAGGCTTTTGGTAGAAATTACTTTAGTCAGAAAAAGAATCCATTTACAATATGTGCCTTCTAACATCTTTCAGACAATGCATTGTATTAAAGAGGCATTTTTTGATTAATGTTTTATAAACATTTTTCAGCATGACAGCTTAAAGTCCCTGTAAAATTGTAAATGCGTGCATAGTGCTCACTTCCATAAAGTCAAATGCCATCTCATAAAGTCTAGTTGGATCCTGTCACTGACAGTGACACAGAATCAGTACCTTGGAGCATTAAAATTAATTTGCTTCATTTATATTACTGCAGTGATAGCTAGATGAAAAGAGTCCTATATTTAAATTATCTTAAAAATACCTTCAAATATTTTAGGGTTTTTTATTATTATTATTTTACAGTTAACTAAATGTAGTGAAGTGCAGCATAATATTTTCATGGGCCTTTTAAGAAGGTGACTACGAAATGGGAAAGTAGCAAAGGGGAAAGGGGTGGATGTGGGAGACTCTACTGTGTGCAAAGCTGGAGGAAGAATTAAATGGCTCTCAGTTGTGCAGGCTACTAAGGAAACAGTGGCCTTTGGCCAGGGCTGATACACCACAGCCTTGGAGCCAAACTGGAGCACCCTGGAGCAATGGAGAGCAAAGAGGGCTTTCCTGTACCGGACTGTAAGAGCAGTCCTCTCACTCTTCCTTGCCCTGGCTGAAGGTCATGGATACATAGTGTTTCTCTTGCTAGTTGTTCCTCAGGTTTGCAAAGTGCTTCTGTGAAAGAAACAGCTGAGTGAGGACACAAACAGGGAGAAAAATGAAATGTACTCCGTGTCTCCTCTTGGCTGCAGTGGACTGTGATGTCAGTGCCCACTACCTTTAGTGGAGCTTAGTGATTTTAGTGGAAGCACCCAAAATTTACACTGCTGCAATGACCTGAGTCAAAGGTCTTGGGAAGCAAACCTGAGGAGGCTGGAAACATGGGAGTGGAGAACAGGAGGGAAAAGGAGGAAGGAAGAAAATACAAATGGAAAAAGAGCCAAAGAGCAATGAGGAAGATGGGAACATGCACTGGTAGAAGAAACATAGCCAGGCAAAGGGGAAGAGGGAAATTTGGGTTAAAAATGGTCTTGTTTGAAAGGGGTATCTATGGAATGATCTCTGTGCTTCCTCCCTTCTGCTACAGCTATCTGTATTCCTGGTCAGGTGAGATGCTGCTTTCTAATCCAGCTGGATACCACATTCCTTCTTTCTGTGGAGGAGGATGGAATATAAACCTTACTCATGCCTGTCATGGTGTTTAGTCAGCTCTGATCCAAGAGATGGACACACATTCATGCAATAAAGCTCTTTAAAAGATTTTGGCAACTCAATAGCTTCTTAAACCCCAATTTTAGCAAAGCTGCCCAACTTGGCACCAAACCATAGAAAAAAACTTTGTCATTCAGGTCTCACTATATGTTGTGAGTGAGAGTCTTTGGCAGAGGAGTTGAATTAAGCTGCTGAAAGCCTGAAACTTCATAAACCACAGCAGCATGAATAGGTGTTTGTGGCATAAGCCTTCAGACCATGGCAGCAATCCTAAACTTAAGGAAAAGATTATCTGGAAACTGATAATGCCAGTGTTCCTCCTCCAGTGCCAATCAAGATGAAGATCCACAAAAGTCAGTCTGCTTACCCTGAAATGCAGATAAGGATGATTAATGGCTCTTTGAAAACAAAATGAAAAATCCTTACAGGCATTGTTCTTTATACATGTCTATATATATGTCTATATACATATAGACATATATATGTACAAATATATATGTCTTTATATATGTCTATATACCTGAGTAATATTGGGGTGTGGGGAGAGGGAGGAGCTGCCATGTACTTTTGAGGAAACTGAAGACTAAAGTAGTGGTCTGGGTTTTTTAATATATGTAACTTGATCTTGTGCAGAATTTTACTTGCCTTGGACTGAGTGTAGCTATCACACTCCATTGGCACTGGAAGCAATATGCTATAAAAGATGAGGAAAAGAGCAGTGAACAGACCAAAATAAAGATAACCATTTTGCTTAGCACCTTAATTCCTGAAAGATTTAAACAAATTTAATTTATTCTATTAGTTCTGTCATAGCCATGCCTGCTCATGTTACTCCTGTTCCAGTCAGTGTTTTTGTTATAGCTGCCCCTAGTGCTAGTTCATAATCTCAACTTGAAAATGCATAATGGGCTAAGATTCAGCATACAACATCAGCCCAAGCATTACAGTGTCACTTTTCTTCCTTTGGCTAGGATTTGATTTTCATTTGGTTTGGGTTTTCTTGTTTTGTGTTTCATTTCTTTCCCATGTGTTTCATATATATATATATATATATATATGTATAAGAAAAATATAGATTTGAGGTTTTCTAAGAGAAGGAAAAGTAACTATTTCCTAGTTGGATGTTTGCATGAGTTTTATATATTTGGAAAATATTAGCAGTCATACTGATGCTTTCGGTTACTACGTATTAAAAAGTTTAGACAACATTTTAAAAAATAAATAAAATCCATGCTGTTTTGTTTTAGCTTTATGATAATGTTACTGACACGAGCATTTGTGACTATATCATGCGGATCTCTGTCATGAAATATTTTCTGAGAGAGTTGCAGACTGGCTGAGTTGGAATTAAAAAATCAGAAAGTGCCTAATAAGGCAACAGGGCTTTTTCAATTTCCATTGAACTATTCCTTACATGCAAAAATGATTATTATTTCTTCTTTTCCCCAGTTAGCATTTCCTGGTAAATAACAGGAACTTTAATTGCACATTTAGTAGCTTACAGGAACCTATTGTTGTGACATGTATTTAAACAAGCTGTGAATTAAGAACCTCTTTCCACCCAGTGATCTAATTATATTGTCACACTAATTATAGTATTTTGTATTTATATTTGACAACTTTAATTTTCTTTTCCTAGTTTACTGAAATAGCTTTTCTCTAGAGAATTTACCTTTTAGGCTGGAATTTCTTTTCTTTCAGAAAACGTACAGTAATCTAAAACGTGTCTCAGTCACTTTGGGTCCATTCTGTTCATTTTTCTGCCATTAGTTTTCTGTGTGATCTTAGGCTGGTCATTGTAGTGTTTCTGATTCTCTGTAGGAGCCCTGTTCAGCTTAGTAAAGTGGTTTTGGATCTGTGGATGAAATTGCACTACCAAAACACCAGGTACCGTCTTACACACATAAATATAGCAAATTCATAGCTTGAGACTCTCATATATTTTTCTGAGATTAGAGAATAGGAAAGGACCCAGAAGGGTCAAGTTGAGACTTGGAAACAGGCAATAAAATCTTTATCTGTTTGAAAAAACAGAATGATGGGCATATGAAATAAATTATGTGTCTTAGGATAATGAAAATGTCCATTTAATTTCTATCCAAATGCTATCTATTCCCAAACCCTGAAATTACCATTAATAATAAGCACCCCTATGGTGTGATAGTTCCATGATGTTTTGAAGGTAATTATAATACTGAAATTAAGCATGCAAGCCCTTATTTATTTGATTTAGTCATTCCCTGGAAATACCCCCCTAAGTAAAGGCTACTAGCACAGGGCTGAGATTTTTAGTGGTGTTATGTGATGAAGCTAATAAAAATAATTACAAGAAATGGTGCTGTGGAAACATCATGAAGATTTCAGCAAGCCTAGTCATGTGTAAGCAATAGTGGGGCACTAGTCAAGTGGTAATATTCAACAAATAAGCTGTTTGCTCACATAGGGAGGAGGCAACTTTCACGAAGGGAAACCTGAAAGGGTGTTGAGAACGGAAATCTATCCAATATATAAAGAAAAGTTTACATGAATGTGGCAACTTTGGCTGAAACATCTGCTAATGGGGAAACGGAGGGGCATGTGGCACAAAGCTCAGCTTTTTGCCGCTGCTGAGAAAGGAGACAAGGCAAGGCCAGGTTGGATGGAGATTTGAGCAACCTGGTCTAGTGGAAGGTTGTCCCCTTGGAAGGGGTTTTGGAACTGGATGGTCTTTAAGGTCCCTTCCAGCCCAAACGGTTCTGTCATTCTATGGGACATTCAGATGAGCTCTGTGGAAGTGGTGTTTAGTCTGCTTCGCTGCAAAGTTGATGCTGGCAGAAAATTCCGAGAATGTCATTTAGGATGAGGGAGAAAATAAGGTATGTTCTCAGGAGGCTCCTGAGGAATTCCAGCTGCTCTTGTTGGTGACGATGCAAATATCTGGTCAGGCAAGACAGAGCTGGTTGCAGGTTTTGCCCACACCTGCACTTTGTGGAGCATGGTAGCAAAGTTCCAAGATTTAAACAGATAATTTCGAGCAATACCATGTTCAAAGTAAACCTAATCGGTTTCATTACTGGAAAACTGAATGACATTTAATTTTACTTATCATATCATCAAGTGGGAAGATTATGCATGGAGTTGTCTAAAAAAATTAGCACTGTGGATTGCAAATTCAAGCTCTGAGGAAAAATGGCCCATCTTTAGCTCTCAACACTCACTTCCTTCTACATCTGCCAGTTTTGTACTGCAGCTGCTGCCTAACTCTTCCCAGGCATGAGCACTTCTTATTGCTCGCTCAGTTCACTAAACCTTCTCTCTCTCATGCTCTCTCTCTTCTGAAACACACAGGTAGAACAGAGATGTGAGCACTCACCTGCAGAATGCTTGACTCTTCCTTGACTGCATGAATCAGTCAAAGCAGGGAAGGCTGTCATTTGGGTGCTCACCAACTGGCAGGGAGTGTGCCAGGAAAACACGACCCTTCTCCAGTGGTGAACAGACTGAAGAAAGGTCACAAGCAGGAGTCGGGCAGGTTGGATGGAGGACAGTCATGCAAACACAAAACAGCACAGTGTGAGGAAGTAGTAAATAAGCAGTAGGGAACTATGCTCAGCAACTGAGCAGTCATGCTGTAGCAGAATGTGTTGTGTGTGAAGCCTGCAGCAGCAGTTTGACAACTATTAGCATAGTTAGAAAAGATCTTTTATGGCATTTCCTATTCCTTCCTTTCTGCTGCAGAACTTTCTCTGCTGTGTATTTTTTGTGTTCATGTTCTTGCTGGTTTAGGTTGGATTTTTTAATATGTCAAACTTCTGAGTCTTCATTTGGTTTCTTTTGGGTTTCTTTCTTTTTTTGGTGAAATGTCAATGTAACATAAAATGCTTTGCTTTTATCTGGAGCTCAAAGACAGAGCTGAGAGTCTGTCTCCTGTTTTTCTGCCTGCAGGGATTCCCATGCTGAAGATCGTATTTGCGGGTTATGAGCACCTGTCCTTAATTTCCGTCCCCTTGCTCATCTATCATCCTGCTCAGATTCTTCTTGGCAGCCTGTTGGTACCAACGATAAAATCCTGGATGGTTTCTAGGCAGAAGGTAAGAATTCCTGGATTTCATTTATAATGGAAATTGTGCTGTGGGGATAAAAAATTACCTGAACACAAGTCCTAAACTCCTCAGGTTCCTTCTTGGTGATCCTGTGGTAGGGATTTTTCTGTTTCTTTGCTTCCCCTATGACAGTGATAGTCAGAGCAGTATCAAAATAAAAGTGCTGAACTTTATCCCCCTTTGAAAAGGGGGCTGAAAAGACTCTGAAAAAGTTCAAAGCTTGAAGTTAGACCTCTACACTTAATTCAAATTAAAAATGCATTCAAATTATGAATTCAGAATATGCCCCATAAAAATGGATCCACCTTGAGCTAATTGTCACAGCTTTAGATCTACTTTATGGAGAAGTGACAAAGAGCTCTCCACTGGAATGGGAGCTGGGCAAATCAGATAAAATGAGGGCACTTTCTGAACTGGATTGAAGTAGGATGAAAACACCTTTTAACTTGGGTCACCCTTTTGCAATAGCAAGAAGTCTACAGCAGTCTAGTGCATCACATTTCATGCCAAAATTATGACATGGGATAGCTTGTAGGATTATAGACTATAACCTAGAGGGTTTGGCATCAACATCACTGATTCAAATTATGCTTATTTCAGTACAAATTAAAGGCATTGATATCTGACAGCCATTCTGTGATTTATATGAAATAATTACAGTGGTTTTAGTTGGATTCTCAGAATAGTATTAACCACCTTGCAAAAAGCTCGTCCATTAAATATATTTTAATGCTGTCTTTTAATGTTCTGAGTTAATAAAGATCAAGCTGTGGCAACTGAAGCAGCCTTGACAGCCAGTTTCGGTGATGCTTCAATAATGTGGGAAGCCCAGTTTCACCAGTACCCCGCATTCTCCACTTACCAGTGTAGAAATTTTATTTATAACTCTCATATTTCCAATTTTCAGCAAAACTCAACAGGGTCTCATTTTACTAGCTTCACTCCACTAAAGTAACCTTGCTAACCTGAATGCTAAAATTCTAAAAATCAGTGATTTGCACGTGTTACCTGAACTGTAAAAAGCAGGAAAACTCAGTTTTCAGGAACTGAGTTCAGAAATCAGACCTTTTTTAGATATACTGATCTTAGCCTCCAAAAATGGAAATTTGAGAGTCAAATATCATTTATCCAACCATCTGAAAGTGATGGGTTTTCTTTTAATCAGAAATTATCAGGAGACATTTCAGGTTGTATAAAGAAAATTCCATGCTATTCCTGCAGAAAGATAACCTGAAGTTGATTCAGTGACAGAACAGTCCCTGCAATGCTGACTTCTCTTCAGCATGTCACTGCTCTCTACTGCCAAGACCAGGAGTGGAGCTGGAGTTCATCCAGACCTCCCTGATCCTCAGGGCAGTAATGGCCTTTAGGGACTGCTGTCAGCTGCTGCAAGTTAAAACAGCCTTTAAACAGAGCATCAGAACAGTCAACTAGCACTGGAGAGATTTACAGTTCACCAGCACTAGTTTCTTATTCATTAAGCATCAAATAAACCTTCTGTGCTAATCAGACTGTAATGCTACTGTAGAACCACTTTGGGGGATTGTTGTTCTGTTGCAGCAGTTTCTTCAGTTGGTCTTCTGTATTATTCACAAATGTTATTTTAATTACTCTTTGAAAAAAATCAATGAGGTTGGGTCTGGTACAGTTGCAATAAGTATAATAGAAGTGACTGTTTTGACTGGATAATGGTCTCCTGCTTTGAAAATAAACATGTCATCATCACCCTTGATGTTTATTTTCTACAAACACCTTGGCTTCATTTTGGCATCTCTCTTGCAGGGGGAGACGGTTATCCAGTCACAGTACTCAACTGCAGTGACATTCTTACTTAATTATGATAGTACATGTGATCTGGTTGTATGAAATTGAATTTAAATATTTAGAGGTTCATCTACACTAAGGTATTTCTAGTTTGTAAATATGGCAGCAGAATCTGCCAAACTACAAAGTTAAAAAATTGTTTCCCCAAACAAAATGTGGAATGATGTCTCTCTCCAAAGTCTCTTGCTGAATAATATCCAAAAGACTAATCTCAAGCGGCTGGATTTCACAATAGTTAAATGCTGGTGTTTCTGAGGGGAATATAGCCTATTTATTTTTAAAGGTTTGGATTTTTTTTAAGGGTTTACATTTTGCTGGAGTGATTTTCAAGCAGTGCTTACAAGCTTTGAATGTACAATATTAAAGGTTAATATCTACAATAAGAATCCCCATCAGACGTCTCTCAGACTGAAAATTGCTTGTTTAGCCGACCCACTGGAGATGAGAAGTCTCACCCTTGATGGGCAAATGCCAGTCTGTCAGGGCTTTTCACCCAAAAGACTTAAGGAAAATGGAGGTCCTAAATTTTAGGAATTTGCAAATGTCACTGATTTCCCTCTCACTCAGGCCAATTCATCCTGCCCAAGAAAGCACCGAGTTTTTTTGTTGCAGAGCACACCAACAGTCAGCGTCCTTCAGAGTGACCACATTGGTATACAGGAGCAGCTGAAAACCTAACACTTTTTAAGCCTGTCACATTTCTCTCCTAAGTTAGAGAGGCTGCTTCCTCCAAACTGGAAGCATGATCATCTGTCATTGAGTTGAACTTCTGTTGCACACTGAATAAATAGCTTAGCTACCATAGTTGGCCAACTCTGGGGGGAAAACGGAGCTGGACCCTGCCATGGAATAAAGGCATGGGGTTTTTCTCTTCAGCAGCAGTAGACTACAGCTTCAAAATCATCAGGTGTCCCCTGGCATAAGATCACCTCTGGACTGGTGGATCTTGGCTTATTCTTACCTTTTCTCAGGAAGGAAGGTAGAAACATCGAGGTGCATGGCATCCCCCACTGCAGCAGTGACTATCCTTTGAGCAGGCTTCAAGCCATGTGGAAGGAAGCCAGGGAACACAAAGGTGTTGGCGGAAATTTTCTTCGCACACTTTCCCTAAACGAGTCAGAAGCTCTTCTGTCTGTGCCATAAGTAGTTTGAGCGGGCTCCAAATAGTTGCTTTCTAAAAGGCATCTGAGACCCATCTCCTCTTCCGTCTCTGGCGCTATAGGCATAGCCCTTGTGGTTCCTCTGTGAAGGCTGTCTGTGTATGTGGAGGTTGGGATGGGCTATCAGAGACAGCAATATCATCACAGAACCCAGAGTGGCCTGTCAGCTCCGTGCTGACTCCTCTCTCAGCCTCCCAGAAGTACACGCAGCATTTTGTTGCCCCTTATAAATGAAAATCTTATCTTGTGCTGTTGGTTGTCTTCTAGAAATATAAAGAGTGACTGTTTTGTTTGCTGTTCACAGGCACTGAAGTTAACCAGGCAGCCCAAAGCACCCGTGAAGGTATAATTGTGGAGATGGCCTGTGTCACAGTGAATGTATATATGTACTATACTGTACACATGGACAGTTGAGACAACTGGGTTTTGTGAATGTTGCTTCAGTGCATATTTTATTTTTATATATATATATATATATATATATTAAAAGATACCTGTTAAGTGCCTTACAGATGCATTTTTGGCAAAAGCATTGTTTCCAGAAGCCACTGCGTTGGTTACTGCAAGAGGTTGTACAGTATTTTGGAGTCTTTAGTTTTTTATTTTTCTAACCAAGTGAATGGTCATGACTGACAGCTGTTTCTTCCATTGCCCCTGCTTTGAAGCCAAGGTGCACCAGCTGTAAGTCTCTGTTTTAAACTAGCCAAAATGACCAGAAGCTGGCTTACCATGGGGAAGAGCTTTCTGAAGGTTTTTTTCTGAGATTGACTTGAATTTCTGTGTGACTCTGTTACACTCCCTAGTCATATGACTGTGACATGCCTTTTTCTTCTGAGTTTGTGTATACTCAGCATGGGGCCATCCATTGGATAGAAGCTGAGAAGCATGAATCATTTGCATTTGTTGACACAGTTGTCTAGACATTCCTTCAAAGTTAATGGTTTCTCAAGAAAATTCTTTTAATTCCATTGTATGATATTGTGCCATTGTATGTCTTAAATGCCTCATAAGCTTCTTCAAAGAAATGGTCTGGTGCTTGGGTTCTGAGTGAAGTATTTGTGTTTGCAGCTAGGAGATCTTTTTGTAATTTACCCCTGAAGAAAACAAATTTTTGGTTTCCTTTTTTTTCCTTTTCCTTCCCCTGGTACAATGCATGGAGACCTGCAGTGACAGAATTTAGGATGCTAATATTGAAACAGAGCCTTTATTGTAGTATGCCAAGCTATGTTTTCTTTATTGCTGCATTGGTAATGAATAATACCTTGTGAGGACAAGAAACTTGACTTTTTTTTTTTTTTTTTTTGGTAATTAAAAGGATCCTTAGAGTAACGGAAATGCTATCTTAGCTCATTTGACAATCAGCCACAACTTTTTAAAAAATAATATTAGTCTTTTTAACAAACTTATATAACAAAAGAATACGAAATACTATTTATAAGAGAAGTGTTGAAAAGAAAGGAATGCAGGCATGTATTTAAACATATAGCCAGCAGTGCATCTTGTCTGGATAGATTTCAGAAACGTATATAGTCCAGACTGGGAGGTGTACCCATGTGCAAAATGTGTGCTGGCAATGGTGCATTAAAGTATTAAAAGTAATTAAAGAAATAGGTCAAACTTGGATCGATATAAATGCAGAAGTTCCACGTGTGTCATTGTTAACATTGCAGCTAATGGTGCAACTGAGTGCAAACACCTTGGAGCAGATCTTTAGCAAATATAAATTACTGTAGCTCTGATACGGCTGTAGCCGTTTACACAAGCTAAAGATCTTTTGTGTGACAGTAGGCATGTGAAATTCATATCCTTTTGCCTTAGTGAAAAAATATTGTGCTTGGTTTACCCAGTCTGTTATTTCTAGTCTGTTATTCCTGTGAAAAACAGGAAAGTAATCTGGTACCAATCGTCGGTGCTTTACCAGGCGGTCAGTCTCTGTTGCCGTCTGTGTGAGAATCTACGGGGTATGCTGACAGCATCACCCTGTTCAGAATTGTCATCACCAATAAAACGACCATGTGACAAAGGTGTGGGAGGTGGCAGCATGCTGAATTCTTTCATTCCCTGGAGGGGGATTGAACTCTCCCCACTGAGCAGGCAAGAGGGCTGAGGGACACTGTGCAGCACCCGTGTCCCCCAGGGCTGTGCTCTCTACTCACTGGACAGTGATGCGAAGGGCAGTGAGCAGCGAGCTTGTGGATTTGATCAGTGCATCCCTAGATAGCACAGGCAGATCCACCTGTGGGGAACTGGAGAGAATAGCACGCATGTGCTTGGGCCAAATTCAAGGTTCCCCTTCCCTAAGCATATTAAGTGGTAACTGGCTCCATATGGGAAAAAATTCCTTTGGGCTTAAAAACCCTGCTTGCAGCAGGGGACTGCTTTCAGACTCAGGACAGTTTCCTTTTGTTCTGTTTCCATAAACCTGAATTTCCAGAGTATATAAAGATTCGATCCCAATCCCACTGAAATTGATGATTCTTTCTGTTGGTTATGAAAGGCAGAACAACAGGCCCAGAAAGAGTGTTCACTTCTTCAAAATATATGGGAAGAGTTCAAGCAGACAGTAACTGACTGTGGCTGAATAGTCAGAACACTGCAGGTACCCCTACTGAGCTACCTCTGCGTACTGAATCTCTGACTTTCAGTACATCCAACAACTTGCTTATTTTCCACTGAACACATCCTTTGTTTTTTATTAATTTTTTTTCCACATTTAAGAATATTTCAAACTGTTTTATGATGTAGCTTTGTTGGAGTCTTTACAAAGTCCTTTTTGATTGCTTGGAGCAGCCTAAATATTGTGTATGAGTGTTGGAGGTGTTGGTCTAAAGGGAATATAAAGCAAAACTGAAATATGTATTTTAAATCCGTACTTAATGAAACTTAATTATGCACATCAATTTTGTTATGTTTAAAGACTGTTAAGATGTTTGTTTTATGACTTGTTGTATGTCTTTAATAAACAGAATGGTTTTGAATTTAATTTTGTTAATAGGAAAACAAGATAAAATTACTTATCCTCTAGGTCAAATTTTACCTCTGTTATCTATGTTTCATTCTTTTCTGGGTGAGCTTTTAAAGTGTTGGCTTGTTTAAAAAAAAAATCCATGAACTGCATGGAAATATTTTATGAACTTGGGGAAAGAAAGTCCTCAGAATATTGCCAGTTGTCATCAACTGAAAATTAATTCATTGAACCCAAACAATTTTTCAGGAAAGAGTTAGAACAATTTTGAAGTATTTTCCACTTCTTGGCTTTAAATTTAACCATTATTAAACATAATCAGGCAAATCGAGAGCTTTGCCCATGTTAAAACATGAGGATTTTCTTGAGCATCAACACTTCTTATTTCTGCACCTCTGTAATCCCATCTAATGATAGCAGAGGTAAAAAAACCCACCCAAACAATAAAACAGCACTTCAGAGGTCACAGGGAATGTTAGCACTTTGTGTTGAGTTACTCAAACATGTTATTTCCCTCTTTTGTGCGCTAAATTGAAAAGCTTTTGATGACTCCAGTAATTTATCTTACCAAGATAAATAATTTTTAATGTACTTAAAATCAAAAGTGTGGCTGTGTTTTTTCTTATAGATCCTCTAGTTAGTGTGAATAGGTTATGTGACAGAAAGGCAATCTCAGCAGAAGCTGCACAGTTGTGCTTGTTCACAGAGCAGAAGGAGAGTAATCCAGCAGCTTGGTTCTACAGAAGTAGTCCCCTATGTTACTCTGGCAGTCAGGGAAAAAGGAGCTGTTAGTTTTATTTGTGTACGGTTTTCTGTGGAAATATCTTGACAGCGGGAGGTTAGAAGGCAAGATGAAATATGGTCTGTCTGCAAGCACATTGATTTATGTGCAAGTGCATACGTGCATAAGAGATGAGCAGTTATATATGTAGAAATGACTAGAAAGGACCAAGTCCCTGGTATACATTTTTTTGCAAGACTGCATATGGAGAAAGAGCTACTTTTTTTTGATGTTATTCTTCCATTAAAAGTAAAATTTCAGACACTGAATTGTGTTTTGTGTTGAATCATAATCTCATACAGAAGCTTTACAGCAGACAATCGCAGCTTTGTATTTGTAAACTAGACTATTTTGCACTTAAATAGATGTTAATGCATTTGGGAATTACAGCACAGTAAAGGGCTAAATCATAGTTTCTCCATTTTGTTATAATCCAAAAGCATTTTTATTACTATTATTATAAAGTGCCAGAAACACAGGCAGTCCCTCGCAAACACGTTAAATAGACAAGAGACTAAATTCTGCCCTTGGTTACACTTGTACATCTCCAGTGCAAGGTTGTTAAGCTGCAGAGCGGTCTCCCCAGGGAAGCTGTTTGAAGAGCCCTGCCATTGTTCTAACAAAGCTCAGGGATAATGTAGCACATGATGAGAGTAGATGAAGAGTACTTTGCTTTAGATTTGGTGGCCTGCCCTCTCCCGCATCTTGCAAACTGAATCTCTATTTCTGGCTGCCTATTTCCATGGATAGCCCCAATCTCCCAAGCATCCTGTTAGGACACTGTCAGACAAGGGACGTGTTCTCCTCTTTGCCATTTTCTTCCTTCAACCACATTATCCCTTGTGATAATTAGACTGTGCCTTCTTTGAGGAGGCATTTTGACTTCAACTCTTCAAAGTTTATGTGAATGGTTCCTGTAAAATTCTCATTTAACAGAGGGCACCCTGCAGGATGGTAAGTAATCTTCTGCAGTCACATGGACAAGGACTCGCCGATGGCTTTAGCTGTGAAGGACTAGAGAAAGCAAGAGAAAGCAATGCTGAGAAGTGCAGGTGTGAGGTGTTGCTCCAGGCAGGTCTGCTTCCTGCTGGAATCTAGGTGTAGTAGAGGTCATGGAAGCAGCCTCTGAATTGTTCTCTTGACAGAAGGGTGGAGAGTGAGATCTTCAGTGAGAAGTGAAATCAGATTTGTTAGCGATCAAAAGGACAAGAGAGATACATGTGTTGGAAACAACTGGTGCCAATGTGGTCTCTCGGCTCCTCCCCTAAGCAAATTGCAGTCTCAGTGGAATATCAGCTTCTCAGTCCATCAAATTGCAGTAATCAAGTCTGGAGCTGATGGGAGCATGAGTCACCACTTAATTTGCTCATCAGTGGAGGCCAAGTTTTAAAAATATTTTTAGATGCATTTCCACAGAGATTTCTGTGAGCCAGTGACCTATAGAGTGACAAGAAAATGAGCAATAGCTGCTGCTGAATCAGCCTCTGCTCCCTGCCACTTACCCTACTGACCACAGTTTTGGGCAGGGAGGGAAGGTAAATCAAAGGCCTTTGGAAGTGATATGCAGAAAAGAGCCCTGCTGAGCTGATCCCAACACCTGGATTTGTTGAGAAACGAAATAACCTGTCAATTCTTAAACTGTCTGGTAAGTTCAAATGAACCCTGACTGTGTAGCTTGCCCTGACCGGAAGTAGGTGTGAGATTAGAAATTGGTTGTGATCCCTGCTCAGAGAGGCAGCCAACACCCAGCAGCTGTAGCACACAGAAGAGGCCACGCATCTCCTGAGGATCCCGTGCTGGTGCGTATTTATTGTCCGCTCTTCACCTGTGTTCAAAATTGCTGCCTGGCGCAACCATTTTTCACGCAGTTAGGAAGAAGGAAAAAAGCGTCTGGGTGGTGTCCTCTGTGGGTGGGCTCCATCTAATATAATAGTCACAAAATCAAAGTCTTGCAGATGTTAGCATGGTGGGGTTGGTTCATCTCTGTAAGAGAAAACTTAATATTTGTGGTCAGTTTTCTCATGAAGCGATTCAAAATTCTAAGGGAAATCAGCTGCCTTAAAAGGGAAGAAGAAAATGGCCTTCCTTGAAGGAAAGACAATTTCATTGATAGGATTAAAAAAATTATGGAGGTCATGTGAGAGCTGGCCTTTTGCCAAAATAAATGCAGGAAATAAAATTTGAGAGTCCTGTGACAATAACTGGGTATGAAATTCTATTGACAAAAGCTTTTGCAGTTCTGGGCTCCCTCTGTTTCTTAGCACTGTGACTGCAGTCCTTCCCTGTTGGTGTCCTTTGTCTGCTGCACTACCCATACCCATGATGTTACAAAATTATTTTATTTCCTGGTGCCTTCCCTGTGTAGTTTTGCCATTTCTTGTCAACACTGTTTGATGAAACACGTGATAAAATGTCTTTTTACCTATCATCAATCTAAATCTCCTCCCCTCTTTTTTTTTTTAACTTCTCCCAGTTAGATGTCCCTAACTGAACCTCCTTGTGTCTCACCAAGATGATGCTCTCATCTGCTCTCTGAGCTCTCCTAGAGACTCTATCCTGTAGCCAAGAAACCAGGGCAACTTTCCAAGATGCTGCTTGGGGAAGCAGAACTTGGCTTTTTGTGCTGACACTGAAGAACAGGAACTTTGCCCATGCAAATTATGGTTCCTGTGTTCTTCGTTAGGACTTGCAGCTCCCCTGGAAGGAAACACCCGCATGCACATGGGCCTGCAGCTCACTGCTGTATCCATTGTAGTCACTGTCAGTCCTTTGGGCAATCCCATACAATTGTTGATACGTTTTGCCAAGTTCTCCAGCAAATTCTTGCTTGTTCTGTTTCATAATATTGTTTTAAATTAGAGACATTTTGGGAGAACCTCTATTTTTCTGTATAAAAATTGCAAAAAACTAATTTTTTTTAATGTATTTTAAGTCACTTTTTGTCTGAAAAATTAACCGTGATTTCCAAATAGTGGCTCAACACTAAAAAAGATGCATGTACTCTATTTGCCTCACACATTCACTCTGCCCCTTCCCCAAACCATACACTCTTTCAAGTACCTCACAGCGAGTTGCCTAAAGCCCTTTTTAGAAAAACAGCTACAACATCTGTTTAGGTCCAATTCTCTGATAAATAAAATATATCCCAGAGGCATAATAGCATACTAAAATAAGAGTATGACACAATTTCAGCCAGCTAATATGGTAACTCTCTTTGATGCAGCTCACGGAGTGTTAATGTGAGAAGCCTGTATCTTTCCAGCTCGGCTGTCTGGGAACGTCGTGCATGGATTTCTCCCTGAGCCAGAGCCAAATCCCACAGCGGCACGAGCAGCAGTGTGGGAGCAGTGCCGTGCCACCCTGTGCTCACAAACTCCCCACTTTCTGGCCTCTCCAAATGTAAAAACATAGTGGAATTGTGATACGTGAAATTTTGCGTGAGCCAAGGGAACAGAACAGAAGTGTTGCAGTCTGCGGAGCCTGACTGTTATCGTGTTTCTGTTCAGGTAACACGTATTTGTGACATGAAACATTAACGTGTAACCTCTCTGATTACAAAGGGCATAAAGAGCTGTGTAGAGCTATACTATCACACATCAATGTTCCCAAATAATCCTATTTTAAGTATCTATTGAGACATTCTTCAAAAAACAAGAAAACTCAAATCTTGCTGGTATCAGTTTTTTGAAAGATTTTTAGGTAGTTGTTTTTAAAGTAAGGTGCATAGTACATGTAGAAAAACTCTTTTCCATGTGTATCACAATGTATGTTAAACCATTACTTTCTATGCTCTATAATTTAATATTTTACAAATATTTAGGAATGTATTTTCTTATCTAACATTCCACTTCCAATAGCAAACTCCCTCTGCTAACTCATCCCATTTGAATTTTTAGCTTTGGTACATGTAAAAATATGCTTCAGTGTATTGCCAGCAGCAGCTTTCTATGTTTAAAAAATAAATGTAATGAGAAATTTCAATATTTTCCAATACTAGTGAAAATAAAATTTAGTCTGTTAAGATGGCACAGTGGTATTCTTTGAAAAGCTGCTGCTTTGAATGTGCTTGGAATTTTTTGTCAGAAGCCCCAGTTTAGGAGTTTATTGTCTTAGTAACAAAATACTGTCTCTGAACAATCCCAGAAGCATAATACATTAGCAGAAGGAAAACAGTATTTATAGCCAATAATTCAGCTGTTATAAATTATGACTGTAAAGAAAGAGAAAAGTGGTCCTTTTTAAAACTTGCCAGATTCTGGTTTCAGCGATGCTGAGTAAGGTAAGTAATGTTCTTTTGATTAACAGTCAAGCCTTGAGTGGTTTTCATTTAAAGAAGACTTTATTAAGCTTTTTTCTCAAATTCATCTTTTTTGTTCTGTTTTGAACAGACTTCCATCTGAAGAAAACTCTCAATGACTTTTTAGCCTACATTAAATCCCCACTGACAAACAGATGAGAATTATTATTAATTTGCTCCAGAAAGAACTAATAGGCTTTGCCAAATAAATCATGCAGATCACTAAGTGTGCTATTCATCTCTTCTACAGATTATTGCTTAAAAGCCATGATAGTTGTCCTTTAAAAATCAAAAGTCGAATAAGTACTTTGACTTGAAGTAAAAAATTTGGACTGATGGTTGTCTTGGGCCTGACTATTTTTTTGTTCTTTGCAGTTTGGAAAATGAGAGGGCTGGTGAGCACGGGTTCTTGGTGAGTGTGGATTCTTAGCTTCTAGGAAACTCGACCACACGTGGAGACTGGAGGTAACTGGTGTGTGTTAATGAATGGTTCAATTATTTATCCCTGACCAGTATTACAGAGAGCCTCAAGTCTTCTGAAAAGCCAGAAACCACCAGCAGAGTTGAACTCCTTCACATCTCCTTTGCCAGTGTGTGTCCATGTGTCTGTCTGTGTGTCACAGTCCAGCGCCCAGTCCAGGTCCTGAAGTATTCAAGTATCTTCCACAGTTTCAGTTTCTTCTGTTTTGAAAGTAGTCGATACTTCGTGCTCCTCTTGTCTTTCAATTACCTTGTAGGTAATTATGTGATAACGTATTAGCTGTTTGTTGATTTGAGCTTAGTTGGTACAGTCACTTGTGATTCTGCAGCACATGCTTCATCATCTCTTTGGTTTTTTCCTAATTAATTGAAGAGTCTGATCACCCACTTCCAACTAGTTTTTAAGTACCCTCAATTATTTTTTTGTTTAGGAATTGATTTAGAGTGGGAACATGTCTCAGCTAACTGTGAGACATAATACCACAAAGCTGTATGAATTAACAAATACAAATATGTACTTAGCGTCTATCCTAGATACCAGTGTTCATACAAACACACAGAGGTTGCTGCTACAGGCTGAAATTAGAAGCAGCAACAATGTAGTTTATCCAAGTCAGTATTTCTCTGGTAAAATTCAATTCAGCATGAGGCATATATCCCATTCAGACTGTCTGTTCAGCATCTTCACCAACAACAGGACTTTCTAGATGACCCTTATGCCAGTAGAAGTTGTGGTTCTACTACTCGATTAATATTCAGTGTGAGGTATTTCTCCAAATGCTTTGACCACATACTTTTAATTTCTCCTGTTTTTCATTAAAATGATGTATTATAAATTTGCCAAGTCATGCAAACCAGCACCATTTTGTATCATGGGCACACTGTAAATTTTCACAGGAAAAAATGTGTTTAGAAACACTAGGGCTGTTTGAACATTGTTGTTATCTTTCAGTATCTTCCATCCATGAAGTTTAGCTACTTCTTAATATTGAAAACCCAGCTGTACAGGCATCAGAAAACAAACAAGCAAACAAACAAACAAACAAAAAAAAGAAAAATAGGAGAGAGGAGGAGGGGAGAAATCCATGTGTGGCCTTCCTTTGGTGTTTTTTTTACTCAGAATATTGTACCTTCATAAATGATTAAGTGTCTCTTCCTTTTAAAATATATTGAGCTCTTATTTTTATGCGGATGGGTATTACAACACCAGAACCTCTCACTGAGAAAAAAGGTGATCGTAAGAATGGAAGTACTATTCAGGCAAGTAAGACCAATGCAAATGCAAACCTTTTGCCAACTCCTTGAAAGAGATCTGAAGAAGTGTAAACACATGGGGCTTACATTTCCCAAAATAAGAAATGATGACAGATGCTCAGCTGGCGCTGACACATCAGGTAAGCATCACTCTGGGAGGACAGGTGCTCTCTGAAAACTATTCACTTTTAAAAAGATTGAAAAAAGAGCACTCAAAACACTGAGATGTCCAAAAATTAATTTGGTTTGCAACTACAGATTTTGCCTCTTTCTCAAGTCTCTCATTCTTTCTTCTTTGTAGCTTTTCTTCCTGCTCTGTCTGAAACCAGAAAAAAAAGGATAAAAACCCAATGGGACTAGAATAATGGGTATATTCACGTATTAGTTGTATATTTCCTTATCAGTCAGCAGGCTAATTTTTAGATGCGGTTTTGATTACATCTTTTCTTTTCTTTGGTTGGTTGGTTAAAGGTTTTCCGGAGGTTTTTAAAATATACTTGACACAAAGCAGAGACACTGTGAGTGGAAAATGCAACTTCAATTCTGCCCTATTTTTCTGGCCACGTACCAAAATGCTTCATTTTGCTCTGGTGAGAGAGGCAGTAGTGAAATGAAAAGATGCTTTCCAGTGGAGAAAGCCATAACTCTATTTCTGGTCCACATCTCCCAGCATTGGATCTTGTTATTTTTTTGGCTTCAGGAAGGCTGAAAGATGGCTGTAGGAGGACTGAGAGCTCTGGGTAGTTGGATGGGCATTAACAATGGCCAAGAATATCCTGGATGATGGAAAGAGAGGATTTTGCACCATATTTTTTGCAAATTTTGCCTAGCTCTGTACCTTCCAGCAGCAGAGTGAGTCTTATGCAGACAGTCCATTGAAAAGCCTATGATGATTTGCCTTAACTTGCATAGTCTCCAAAATTCAAACTGTAAATTACATGGAAAGTAGGATGCAACTAAGGTATCAAGAGATTGTGTTGTTTTCCAAGAGCTGTGTTGGAAGGCACACTGAAGCAGCTGGGAAAGGGATCTTTGACATTTTCGTACTCTTTATCTTACTGTAGTGAAGAGCAGGGATTGCAAGTGGATTTATTCACAGGGACAATGTTATCAGTCTGTGGGACAGCCCTGTAGACTGAAAACTGCAATAAGCTGTGGAAATTTCTGAGCTACCTTTAAACAAACAGCTTGGGTATCAGAAGCACCCTGGTGTGGCCACGTAGAGCTCAGTGCAGCCTAATTTCATCTGTTTAATTATGTGCAACAGGAATGGAAAGCAAAGCTAGATTTTATCAGATATAACTCAATGCTTCTTAATAACGTGCTTTCATCAGTGTTTTCTCTATGCCTTGTTCTTTGTGAGCAGTACTTAGCAGTTGATAGTCCTTGAGAGAGAGTGCTGGCTGCAGCCGAGGAGTAATCCTAGAGAGCAGTGAAACAGATACCTTCCATTTTAGATACTTGGGCCCAAATGCCACACATACATGACCGAATTAACTTATACTGAGGTACTACATGATAGGACAAGTCGGTCAAATTTTCGTATTTTAAAGAATAAAAGCAAAATTGTCCATCTTGTCAATGAATGGATCTGTGCTTTCCTGTGCCCCAGGGCCTGTGCGCCCTCATCTTGCAAGCAGCAGTGCCTACAAGAAAGCTGGAGAGGGACTTTTTCTAAGGGCGAGTATCGATAGGACAAGGGGGAATGGCTTTAAAGTGTAAGAGGGTAGGTTTAGATTAAATATTAGAAAGAAATTCTTTACTGTGAGGCACTGGAACAGGTTGCCCAGAGAAGTTGTGGATACCCCATCCCTGGCAGTGTTCGAGGCCAGAGTGGACAGGGCTTTGAGCAACCTGGTCTAGTGCAAGGTGTTCCTGCTCGTGGCAGGGGGGTTGGAACTGAGTGATCACTAAGGTCCCTTCCGACCAAAACCATTCTATGGTTCTGTGATTCCGTGTTGCTCCTGCTCCCTCCCCTGTACCAGAGGCCCCAGTGCCCAGAACACGGAACAGGCCGCTCTGTGACATCAGCACTGGGGCCGCGAACGCTGCGGGCACCACGTTGGTGGCCGCGCTGCTGCGAGGAGCCCTCACTTCTCGCGCTGCTGCGAGGAACCCTCACTTCTGGCAGCTGATGCGTGCTGCTGGCAGCGATGCTTCTGCTCTGCCTCCTCGTCCTGCTGGCCACCTGCGGGCCTGCGCTGGGCATGTGGAACACCTGCGGGTACGAAGCCCCAGGCTCTAGGAGGGAGTTTGGGCGACATCTTGGGTGTCCCCAAGACTGGCCACACCGCAGCTTCCCAAACCCCATGGGGGAGCCTCAGTTCCTTGCCAGCAGCCAGGTGCTGGGGTGGACAGACACACAGCCCACAGGTTTCCCTGGCCTGCTCCGTGCAATGCCTTGTGGGGACGGCAGACAGCTGAGCTTCAGCCCTAGCAGCAGCAAGCCACAGAGCAGGGCGTAATGACCTTCTGCTTACAGGGGGACCTGTGGGGTCCGGTCCATGACTTCTGGTGAGGATCAAGGCAAGACCCGTGTTGTGGGTGGCACAAGTGCCGAGGAAGGGGCCTGGCCCTGGCTCGTCAGCATCCAGGATCCCGAGATATCAGGCACGGGGCATCTGTGCGGAGGTTCCCTCATCAGCACGCGGTGGGTCCTCACAGCGGCCCACTGCTTCGTCGACGCCAGGTAAGGCGGACTAGGGACCAGGGATATCCCCACACCACCACGTGCTGCTCCCACCTCGTTTCCTTGCAGTGTGCCCAGTGCCTTGGGCACTGCAGACCTCAGCTGAGATTGCTCAGGAGAAGGCTGGGTTCATGCCACTGCCTCCTAGCAGCCTCCAGCTGACCTTCCCAGAGCCCAAGGCATTCTAGAGCAGCCTAAGGCACGTTAGAGCAGTCAGAGTCCACAGTGCTACTTTCCTCTCTGCCTTGAGAAGCAGAAGCCTGTCAACTGCTGAGCTGCTGCAGCTCAAGGCTCTGCTCGCTCTCACCCTCCTTCCATCTGCCTTCTAGAAACATCAGCATTATGCGCGTGGTGATCGGGGCCACCAAGCTGACTGAGCTGGGCCCTGGGGCTGAAGTGCGCCAGATCGAGCGGCTGCTGGTTCACCAGGACTACAATGCTGCCGACCAGAGCAACGACATCGCGCTGCTGGAACTGGACCGGCCTGCCGAGTGCAACCTCTACGTCCAGCTGGGCTGTGTGCCCAATGCCACGGTGGATGTGTCAGAGCTGGAGACCTGCTACGTCGCTGGCTGGGGTGCCACCACTGCAAGAGGTGGGTCCCCAAAAAGGCAGGGCAAGCTCAACACACTGGGGAGATGAGTTGGGCTTCCTAACAGCAGAGGTCAAAGCCAGAATCAGGCTGCCCACTCCCTAAGGGCGGACAGAAGGGACACAGTGCTCCAATGCCTCTCCAGAGGCAAAGCTAGGCCCTAGGGAGTGGGGTCACCCCCAGGCATAGGAGGAGAACTGGCAGAAAGCTGCTGGATGTTCTTTCTGTGCTCACAGCTCAAAAATCAAGCGATATCCTGCAGGAGGCCCAGGTCCACCTCATTGATGTCCAGCTCTGTAACAGCAGCGATTGGTACGCTGGGGATGTCCACACCCACAACTTGTGTGCTGGCCATCCAGAGGGAGGCATTGACACCTGCCAGGTAGGAGCATGTGACGAGCCACTTGGCCCCCAGCAGCACAGGCACCTATCACCACTGCCCAAACACAGCCCAGTGTGGGCTTGATCTGGCCCTGGTTCCCTACTGCTGCTGTAGCTTCCCTCTCTTTTCCCATCTGTGGGGCCTTGCCCAGTGCCCTCCTTGCCCCCGAGGTCTGGCACTCTGCCCAGAAAGCCCAGCTAGTGCTCTTGGCAGCCCAGAGGTCCAGATGCTGACCCTGAAACATCCATCCTCTGCGCCTCCGGGATCACTGTGCAGAGACAAGAGAGAGCCCAACCTCACAGGCCCCCAACCCACTCCCAGCCAAGCTTCTGGAGGCTCCAGCACCAGTTCAGAGCCCCAGTTCTGTGCTGGGAATACAGCTCTGACAGGGGCTCTGAGAGAGGAGGCAGCCCTAGTGCTGACAGGGGCCACCCATCACCACTTTAATCCTCTCTGCTCCGCTGCAGGGTGACAGCGGTGGTCCTCTCATGTGCAAAGACAATTATGCTGACTACTTCTGGGTTGTTGGAGTGACCAGCTGGGGAAAAGGCTGTGCAAGAGCAAAACGGCCTGGAATCTATACCTCCACTCAGCACTTCTACAACTGGATCGAGGGCCAGATGGGCCTGCTCCCAGATATAGGCGCTCCTACGACAGCACGGACATGGGGTCAGTTTCCTGCCACACAACCCTGGGGTCAGTTTCCAACCGCCGCACAACCCTGGAGTCAGTTTCCGACCGCTGCACGACCCACTCAGAATCCATGGCCAAGACCACCTGCCACACAGCCACCATGGCCAAGACCACCCGCCACACAGCCACCATG
>NW_020897750.1:2875031-3026079 GCF_003984885.1 Neopelma chrysocephalum
CCATGGACAAGACCACCTGCCACACAGCCACCATGGACAAGACCACCCGCCACACAGCCACCATGGACAAGACCACCCACCACACAACCACCATGGACAAGACCACCCACCACTCAGATGCCGAAGCCACCACCACCACCACCACCACCGCCGCCGCCACCACCACCACCACTACCAACCCCCGCTCCAAAGCCACCACCAACACCAGTGGAAAAGTCCTGCCCATATCCAGTCAAGAAGCTGGTGAAATTCTTCACTCAGATGGAGAAGCTCCTGCAGGCCCTACAGGGAAAAACGGCTTGAGCAGCAGGATGAACAGGATCCAGTTCAGGCTGCATGGGACCATGACCATTTCCTGCCGAGGCAATGCCTGCTGATCCAAAGGCAGCTTTGGTGCCAAAGGCCTGCTCTGTCCTGCCCACACTGCTCCTCTGCATGTACACAAATGCTAATGTTGACTTAGTTGCTGAAATAAAATTGCCTTTTTTCACAGTTAACTATGTTTTCAGACCAATTCTGCCTCCTGGACAAGGCAAGGGCTTCCTTGCCCAGGACCTTCAAAGTGAGACTCCAGTCAGACCACTTGGGCACAAAGGGAAAGAGTCACTGCAAAGTGCTGGAACTGTACCTGGTCAGAGAGGAGGGTGCTCAGAGCCACCATGGGATGGAGAAGATTGGCACATCAAGTCTAGAAAGAGGACAGGAAAAAATAATGCCACACACAGACACCTTATGGGGAATGCATTAAGGCACAGGAGCTGGTGACTAGGGCCTGGCCTAAGCCTTAGCTAATGGAACAGGCCTGGGAAACTCCTGAGCATGACAAGCAAAATTGCTGACTGTCACAAAGAGAGGGAGAAGCTGACAGGAGCTACAATGCCCTAAGGAAGAGCCAGATTTCTCGGGTAGCGAAGGGGGATTGATGTGTGAGATGGCCACACTTCACAGACACTCGAAGGAAGAGGTGGGGTCATTTTGGGGAGAAGAACCTGGCAGGACCAGTGGGACCCGGGAAACCGCATCAGTAATGCCATGGAATGCCAAGGTGAGCTAGCTAACAGCACCTGCAACACCAAGTCTGTTCACGGGTGGGGCAAACCTTGGAGCCAGGGTGGAAAAATAGCAGGGGTGGGTCCTTTGTTTGGGAGGAGACAAGGGAAGAGAAAGGGAGGAGTGGAGGAAGATGAAGGAGGTGTATAAACATGGCAAATGGAGAGAAAGGAGGATCAAGGAACCAGTCGCACGGATGCAAGCTGCTGATTCGTTTGCTGGTTTGAGCCCTGCACCTGATCACCACAGGATGGGGAAGAAGATTCTTTGCCCTAGGCTTCCTGCAGCAGAATCTCAGAGGTCCAATTCCTAGAGAATGGCATGTGGGGCTGAGAACAGAAGCATCCTTCTCTGTCTACAGCTTCCAATTGCTGCGCATCTTTGGCCAAGCATTCTGGGTGTCACAGCTGCCCTTGCCCTAGCGGAACAGCAGTAGATCTCACAGACAGCAAGGACAGGGAGCCTGCCAGAGGGGGCTGCTGTGGCTGGTGTGGCCAGCGTGGACTGTGCTGCCTCTGCTTTTCCCTGTGCTTTGCGTGGGAAGGGTGGTGCTGCTTGAATACGTTTGGCTTATTGGGCTTGTCCTTCACTGCTGACCCACCACGGCTGTAACCAGATTGGCTCCTCCACACCCCAACACGCACATGCTGCCCACAGGAGCCACGTGCTCTGGTGTGTGTTTCTTGGGGAAGAAGCTGGTGGCAAATAGGTGCAGAGAGCAGAGTGGCAGTGAAATTCCCAAAGAGGTGGTGATGCTACAAGGGGTGTTTTCCGGTGAGCTGTTAGCAGGCAGTGCACACCCTCATCGCTCAAGCAGAGGGGCTACAAGAAAGATGGAGAGGGACTTTTTACAAGGGCAAGTAGTGATAGGACAAGGGGGGGATGGCTTTAAAGTAGTAGGTTCAGAATAGGTACTAGGAAGAAATTCTTCTGAAGTAGAGGAACTCAGTGGCTTCAAAGCTGCTCTCAAACCAAATGTCAGAACCATCTCCTGCTCAGGGATGGAAAAAGCCCATCATAGTCATTACCGTGACACAGGCACCTACCAGCAGCCTCCAACTGCATGTTCAAATGCCAAGTGACAGGTAGATGTTTGCAGTAAGAAATACAGCCCTCTCAGAGCCTCTGGTTGCATCACCCACCAGGACAGTATTGTCTCAGCCTCCTCTGGCCAGAGCTTTGACCTGCAGGAGTCACTTGAGCTCAGCCGAGCTCTGCACATGACTCTGATGATGGGGCCCAGACAGACCACATGGCACTGCTGAAACTAGAGAGCTTTGCCTTTTTTCCTGGCATAAATGTCTGTGTTAGTAGGAAGCTGGCAAGGAGAAGGGGACATAAGACAGCTTAACCCCTGCATGTTGTTTTCTCAGCAGCATTTGTGTGGTGGATTTCTAGAAATAAAAAAAAAAAAGCCACACTTAGGAATGTAAAACACCACTAGGGGAAACTGCATGCTCTGTAATAATAGCTTGATAATTAAGAGGGACTGTAAAGCATATAACTTGAAATTTCACTGACGATATGCACAGGATTATAACAACGCAGTTAACATCCCAGGCTCTTTGATGCAGAAACTTCTACCTGCTTGCAGATGGGGGTGAAGTCGCACCTGCGCTGCCGCTGCCGTGAGAGGATGTGGGTGCCGGGGCAATGGGAGGGCTCCGATCCCCTTCCCACCCGGAGCTCCCCGCCCTGCCCGGCCCGGCCCGGGCTCCATCGCCGGGACAAGGCTGCCCCCTCGCGGCCGGCGCGGGTCGCTCTGCGCTGCCCTTCGGGAATGCCGAGGGATTGCTTTGGCGTGCCGCCCGCCTGGATCTGCCCAGGAATGCACTTAACAGGGCCATTCCTGCCCGGTGCCGCGCGGGCGGCCCTACCCTTCCCGCAGCTGAGCAGCGGCTGCCTCCAGTCACTCGCCTGACACGTCGCGTTGGTGCTGCCATAGACGCTGGGAATTACGGGTGACACCTCGCTTGACTGGGTTAAATATTTTTTTTCCACTTCGGGCCGTGTGTTGCACGGTAAAGATCAGCAAGTCACGTCTGCTTCCATTCTCTCCACACCGGCAGCCTGATGTCCTTGGTACCTGGCCACCGGTTCTTAATGTACATCAACATGCACTGATATACAGCCAGGCTGATCTTTGACTCGCCTCTGAAACAGCGACACATTTTCTCAACAACAAATTATACTTTGACATTAGAAGGTGGCAATCTGTAATGGATATTGCAATCTGAAGATTGAAAGAGACTATCTGTGATCTTTGTCCTCAGCCGAGTAAGCTGGAGTCTCTCTTCCCTCCTACACGTTATTTGATTGTGGGACATAACCTTGGGATGTACTAATAATCATTAGTCAGAGCTGATATATCCGTTACAGGCCTGCCCTGCTCAGGAAGGGAGACGTTCTCTGGAACAGCAGTAAATCAGCAAAACATGCACTTAAATATACAGTAAAATGTGGTTTGAGACACGGTCCTTCATACATCATATAACAAAATGCTTTATTGAGAGAGTCACATATACACTAATGAGGAAAGAGGGCTGCTGAGACCTGCGAAGGGGAAGCGATTCTGTGGCAGGAGGGAACCAGGAGAGATCCCTGAGCAGCTCCTGGTCCAAGGGCAGTTGTGACTCGCCAAGTCCTTCTCTGCTCTCCCATAGTTGATGTGGTGTCTTGGAGGAGCTAGCAGGAGAGAAGGGAAGGGAAAGGAAGGAAGTGAGCCCTGCAGAGCTGTCCAGGCACAATGAGTCTTGAGACTCTGGAAGGGTTAGTGGAGGGGTCTGGCTTGCCAGGAAAAGTGAGGGGTTTGTTCTGCTGCTCACGAACTTTGTAGGTCGGGTCACCACTTTCTCATTTGTTTTTGCTGCTAAGCAGCTCTTTTTGCAGCTGAATGTTGCAGGAATTGTTAGAGCATCTCCTTTCTTACAGGCATTTCTCATTGTTATTTAAATCTAAGTGAATAAATAACACATGCATCCTTAGCTCTGCCAAGGAACAGGCTGAAGCAGGGGCAAACTCTCAGGGGTGAGAGAGAGGACAAACCCTCACCCCTCAGGAAGGCAGCCCAGGCATCATCTCCCCATGCTCACTTTGCTGGGGCATGTGCAGAATTTTTTTTTATTCTCTGGATTCCTAGTCCTGCTGCTTTGCCTCCCTTGATTTGTGTGGTCTTAAGTAGTTGCAGAAACTGTGCCAAAAGGGCTGGCCAAGCCACCCAGCCAGATCTCCGCAATGCCTGGGGCTGGTCCCATGTGGCTCTGGGTGAGCACTGCCTCTGCCAAGAGCCTGAGCTCACACATCCCTGCTGACCGTGACAGCTGGGCCCACAGGGCCCTGTGGCTTCTTCTGTGAGTCTTGTCACCTGTTTTGGAGCTGACCAAATCAGTGCATGTTTGGCTTTTTTGGCATATTAGTGACAATTCAACCAACGCAGAAAATGTCCACAATGACTTAACCGTGTTGCTTAATGCAACCTCTCTGCATTACATTTAGTGCCACTAATGTGTTGGAGGGCTGCTGTCCTCTGCTAACTGCTGTCAGAGTGGGCATCTGTAATAGAGCAGGTGCAGCACTTAGTGAGGCAACATCCTCTCTGATGCAGAGGGGGAAGAGATTTATGGACAGGCTTGAGGATGGGCAAAACCTAACTGGTTTCAGATACCATGGAAAAGCAGCAAGAATTAGTGATGGTGTTATGTGCTCAACATGCAGGACTGGTGGCTGTGGGGCAGTGGTTTACATTTTTGGTGCAGCAGAGGGAAAGCAGGAATCATGGCGACACGAGATGGGAAAATGAGTATTCAGGTAAGGGTGTGATGAACGGGCATGACTATATGCAAGTTATTTCTTTTTATTATTATTATTATTTTTAGTTAGGATAACTCAAGCATTGTAATGGCATCGATAAAATGGATTTAAGCCATAAATAACAGGCATTGTTTGATGCCTGTTTGACTGGTGGGGAGATAGGCTTAAGATGAGGTGTTCATTAACTGCTTTCCACAGCCTTGGTCAGTAATTCTGACCCAAAACCACGTCACTTTGCTGAGGGATGGCAACCTGACATGGGCCACAGGCAGCTGCAGGCTGACCTGCACTGGAGGAACGGAGATGCCCAGTTCCAGTAGAATATATGTAACTAACACAGTTGTGCACCTAGAGAGGAAAACAAGGCAAGTCTTTCAGTTGGCTCTTCAGTAAATATTAGAATGGTTTGTGCCTTCCTTTTCCTAATTTTGTAATATTTTTTCCCTCCAAAATCAGTTCCAAGTGTAAGCACAGATTGATTTCAATATAAGACAAGTCACTTAAGAATGGGGGGGTGTGAATGGTTTGCCTTTTAATAAATTAATCAGTGCTCATGTTTTTAACAGCCTTAAGAAGAGATAAAACCTCCATTCCTCTTGTCATGGCAACTACAATAAACGAAGCATCATTCAGAAGTCAAGAAAAAAGCACAAGCACTTTAGGTCTCAGCCAAGTCTGCAAAGTAGCAAAACTCATTACTAATTCAAAGGAGCTGTGTCCCTCAGAGCTCACCATTACTGGTTTTACTAATAATAATACTGGAGTAGCATAAATTTAACAGAAGGCAGAGTTTGGCAGAAGGCAGCATGGTGTTGAAGTGCCACTATCCTAATCAAATACCTCCATGAGGCCTTCACTTGCTCCAGTCAGCCTGTTAAGAAGCAGTGCTGGGCTGTGGGGAAAGAGCTGGGGAGGGAAAGGTTATGGTTTTATAGTTATAGCAGTCTGGTAACATTAAACCTAGAGAGACAGTGGAGGAGGCCATAGGTATTTGTAATTTATTCATAAACAGCTATGCCATCATAAGAAACTTTTTAAAATAATAAGTGATAGTTCTTAAATATTTTAAGAGTTTGTTGACCTATTTTCTCAGTTAATTAGGATTTTTTTTTTTTGGCTGCATTAACAATGACTTGAATGCAGTCTGCTTTAGTTGCTACACAGTTCAGCTACAGTGGGTTACAGAAACATGATTTCTTTCTGAGGCACATGACACAAGAGATGAATGCCATTGTGTCTGGACTTAAAAACCTGTAGACTTACTAGTAGCTAGGGCATAAGCTCAACTTATTGAATATAAAACCATTCACCTAACATCCTTTTGAGTCCTAAAACAAATGTCTTTTCAATTACAGTGCTACCCTTGGTTTTTCTGCAGCAGAAGGGCCATGGTGCAGTTGCCCTTCTCTTCAAAGTGCAATGGTTGAGACCATCAAGCTGATCTCTACAAGCTGCATTTGTGAGTACACTTCTTTTCTTACTCATTTTTTTGCCCCAGGTTCACTAGGCCTAGAAGTTAACTTGACAGAAATTTGGCCACATGTGCAGCACAAAACATTATGTCCCTGATCACAGTACAGTAGTATGGTCAGAAACCAGATCTTTCTGAACACTAATAGAAGGCATTATTAGCAAAAGATGCACTGTGTTCATCAAGCGGGGGTTGGAGTAGAGAACTCATCTATGTCCCACCTGTCTCCTCTGAAGTCAATGGCCTTTTAAGGGAGGACATGAGAGCAGGGCTTTGACTGACTATCCAGCATGAAGATGGCCAGCTAGTTGGAGATTCGCCCTGATAGAGGGGTAAATTGTCACTAGGAAGGCTGTGTGAGCCATCAGGGTCCCATCATTATCTGCTTAGCTCAGGGGGAATTGCTGTGGGCTGTGCATTAAGCTGCAGCACCAAAATGTGTCCCCCAGTACACAGCTTGGGGACCATCTGAGCTGATCCACCCTAGACAAGGACACCAGAAGGGCCAATTCCTGCTCTCTGAAAGGCTCTAAAATGTGTGTCTCAAGAGGATCATTATCAGGACTGTTTCTGACTGTTTTAAAGCTGCAACAAAATAAACCTTTACCCTTGCTGTTATCACTTGTCTCTTAGGAGGTGTCCAGGATTGTCATGTTTTCCAAGGGCTGTTTTAGCGGCATCCTGCAGAAAACCACACGGTTGGAGAAAAGTTTATACAAACTCAGAGCGCAAGGATGCTGTTAACTTCCCATGCAGCCTTTGCTGGGGATCTCCAAAGTGACCTGGGAAGGGTACTTCTCAGTCCATGCTTCTGCACAGAGTGTTACCGAGCTGACTCGGTAAAGTAAAAGACTCAGTAAATGCTGCCTGTCAGGCTGCAACAAGCTTCCTCATCAGGTGCAAATGGACAGGAAAGATTTTCTTCCATTTGCACCTGATGAGGAGGCATGTTTCTCCCCCAAAAGCTGGTGTCTGCCACCCTGTGTTTCGCTCCCATGGATCAATTCAGCGTCCTTCGAATCAATGTTCTCCACTAATGAGTTATTGCTTTTTTATTTTTGAATTGAAACTTAAAATCTACCGGCAAATATTTTGTTGTCCAAGGGATACCAGGTGCACAGAATCAAACCTGTAAGCTCCTAAATGAGAATTATTGGGTTTATATCACGGGTTTGTAGTTCCTAGAGAGAAATATAACACTAGAAACTTTTTCTGAGATTAAACAGGAGTCAATACCACATTGCAGAGGAAGAATTTCTATTTTTGGCTACACCCTTAAGGCAGCAGAGAAAGTGTATGTCATGGTTACAGTGACAGCTAATGAGCAGATATACAATATTAATTGCAGTAAGTGTAACACACTGAGCAATCTATCAAGTTCTATTTTCTCAGCAGCTGTAGCTTAGATACTTTTGACTAACACGGGTGTCTGAACTGGCTGCTTTGAGTTTGTTTACCTACATGGCAGCACACAGAGAAACTAAACCACCACCTCCTACAACCTGTGCTGTGCAGCCCGGACTATTTGCACCCACGCTGGCCGCTGTAGCGGTGCTTTCAGCGTTGCAGATGTTCAGATGATTGTCTTCTTCCCTCTGCTCGAGGGGCTGACCCAGTTGTACTCGGCTTGCACCAGCACGAAGCTGTTCTCCCGGATCCTTCGGAAGTGCACCGCCTCCCCGTTTTCCCTGGCGGCGATGCCGGGGTCCGGCTCGCCGAAGGACACCTCCGTCCGCTTGTGGCAGTGCTGGGCACAGACACAGCGCACGGCAGCTGCCAGCGCCAGGCCCAGGGCGGCCGTGCAGACCAGCAGGATGCCAAGTTGGGCTGCAAGGAGTCGACTTCCTCTGCCAAGGTCTTCCCCTTTCCCAGGAACAGCAGATTTGGGAGCTGGTCTGGTCGCCGATGCCAGGGTATTCCCACCTGCCTCCTCCTTCTTCTCTTCCTCACCCCGGGTGCCGGTCTCCTCTGGCTGCGGTGCCAGCTCTCTTTCTGCCATTTGCCTTGAAGCCAAGGACAAACTGCCAGCAGCGCTGGCATCCCCAAACCAGGCTGTGGTTGCAGCAGTGTCACTCAGGTGAGTGTGTACGTGCAGGGCAGAGAGAGACGCTGTCACATGCAGGGAGGCTTTCGAGATGGCCTCGGTCTCGGTACTGGCCTTTGAAAGCAAAAACACACCAAAATGTGTTTGAGGAGGGAAGAGAAAGGGGGGTGATTATGTTCTTACTACCTACATCATAGTACAGTTCAACTCTTGACACCCATGTGTCCCTCTGGCCTTAAAATAACCCTTCTCCATTCCCTGGTTACTCAGTAGCTTTTAGAAAATGAGCCAGATGAAACCCTGCTCCATCCATATCAATTCCCATGGGAGGGACAATGCACTGGAGCTGGTCCCAGGGACAAAGGCAGAGTGGGTTGAAGGGGCAAGGGTGAAGGGCAAAGGTGGAGAGGAAGGTCACTGCTTTGCCTAAGTAAAGGTCTGTAGTTCTCGTTGTTGTGGTGGTATTTTTCACAGCCATAGTTATCACAGAAAAAAAATCACATAATAAACAATTTCCACTTTGAGTGATGCCAGGGTCATGCTGAAAGAGCAGGTGTGACCTTCCGAGCCCAGCTTCATGTTTAGAGTCACGTGGGCCTACTGGGATTCAGTATCACCCTTCTGGGGCTATGGATCGAACTGTGGAGCAGGGGGACCCAGGAGACTTGGGATGGCCTTTGACATCAGTGGTTTTGGGGCAGTCACATACGACCTGTGAACTCTTCCCAAAGCCTGCCTTGCTTTCTAAGCATACACAGCCAGTTTGAAATTGTCTGCCTCTCTGTGTTGCTTAACCACCCGTTTTAGTGGGAATGACTGTTCTTGCCTGCTCCTGTTTCTGGGGACTGTCTGGTTCCATGCACCTTATTTTATCTGTCACAAAATGACAGCAGCTCCATGCCAGCTCTGCAGCCCAGGCTTTGCTGCAGGTGTTATCCAAGACTAACTGGGAAACAATCATACAATTTATTTGAATTTTTCCATTCCCACTGTGCATCTGAGCCCCCATCCAAAACCTGCAAAACGTACTGGAGTTTTTCCTTTGCCTCCAGTGAGACTTGAATCTGGCCCTCAGTAACTGGCACCTCTCCAGCCTGTCCAGCCCAGCAGGCTTTTTCACACTTCCATTAATTACACCAGAGAAACTCTCACCCTCTACCATCATTAGCGATTTCTAAGGCTTCCTGGGAAGACAGTGTGACAGGAGCACAAAGCTGAGGTAGGAGCCCTGGCAAGCTGTGAAGCAAAGTAGTGAAGGGTCAGAGCATCCTTTGTGGAAGAGACAGCTTCTGAAGGTGCTAGTAAAGTGCAGTAGTAAATAGAAGACTTTCAGTGGCTGAACTCCAAACTGTGAAGTAGCTGACTGGTGAAGTTAGGATTGCATGTGTATGGATCACTTGCCCTCAAAATGCAAACAGCATACTGTAAGGATATACTGCAGGACTTGGGACTTCGGGATAGAAAATGGAATTTCCTCGCAAGTCCTTGCCCTATCTCGCCTCATTTCTCCTTTCTTTTCATGCTCCTCTCCATTCTTGCCTAATTTCCCAATATTTTTATTTCATTATGCTATTCTTGTCTTGCCTTGTGCAATAACTCTTCCTTTCCTTTGTTTCAATCTTCTGCCATTTCTCCACTTCTCTCCTTGGTTATGCCAGGTGCTCATGGTACATATCTTTCCTTTACTTGTACTCTGTCCTCTGCTCCTTCCTAAATATTTGTGCCTCATTCTCTGCTGTATGTCCCTTTCCTCTTTTATCTTCTGTGAGGTTATTTCTCTTCCTCCTGTGGCATCCTGCAATCCAGATCTAATTCTTTATTTTCTTCGTATTTTTCTTCTCTCCATCTTCTGTGGACTTCCACTGTTAACACTGTACCCTGTGTCTCTAAGCTATCCACGCTTTCCAGCTTCTCCACTAGTTCCCATCTGAGCATCTTTCTCTGTCTCTGCAGCCCTGGTATTCTCTGGTTTCTCTCCTTCCTCTGTTCTCCACTTAATTCCTCAGATGCCCTCCTAGTTCCTAGCAGTCTCTGGCGAGTGCACCCCATGCCTGTGGCTAACCCCACCACCACCACGTCTGCCTTTCTGACCTATCCAGCCTCAGAAAGCACAGACCTTCTTTGGCCATCCCTGGGAAAAATTAAGTCTTCGACCTCTGGTGGATTTCTTGGGTGGTATCTATCCAGCACCCCTGGAAAGGAACATCTCAGCCTTCCACAGGAATAAAACACACATTTCCAGCCCGGTAACACCCAGTAGTCATGTCCACATACAGGAAAGCTGGTTTAGATTGGTTTTACAGTGAGACTGTTAAAAACCCAGGCAATGGGCTCAAAAAAAAAAAATGCCTACAAAGAGATATGAAAACTAATTTCCACTTAAAGTAAAAAAATTAAAACTTTTAACAGGCTCAACGTAGTTTTAGCCACTTAGCTATGTGGGCTGCTTGGTGCTGTGATGCAGTAGAGACGTTTTATCCTCAATCTTCTCTTAGACTTTTCTGTCCTTGGAGGAGGTGTCCTCCCTGACCTCACCGCTTACCTGCCTGTGGTCTGTACACGTCAAACACAAGCGTGGGGTGGCAGCACTGGCATTGCTTCCTGCTCTAAGATATGGACAGAGGAAAGGCAGGGTTAGTAAGTGAGACCTGTCACCATGGCTCACATGGGAATCCCTGTTTCTCACACCACCAAGAAGTGTGCCGTTCCTTAGAGCATTTTTGGGACACATGCAGTCAACACAGACCACACGGGCTGTATTTTTAATAATGCCTGATCATTTATTCCTATCCCCATCATTTTCACCTACAGGATGAAATGTGGCATGAAAGTTCATGTAGCCCAAACCCCCTAAGACTTCTGAGCAGACAACCTCAAGCCCAAATTTCATAATTGCTTTGTATCCTTTTTTCCTTTTCCCTGCAGATGGACAAATAGGTCTGCTGAGTTCACTGTTTCATTGAATATCTGCATGCACTTTCAGAGAAATATTCTGGCAGCCAATAGTTTTTATCACATTTTTCTGCCACTTGGCACTTTTTCTGCCACATTTTTCTGCCACTTGGCCAGTCCTCCACTGGGCTGAGCAGTGTAGCGTTGGGTTCTTATGAGTTTTGGATTTTCTCCCTGTCACTGTCTGTCTTGTGCAATATCCAAAGGATTATGTCTCAAAATCCCAGCAAGCAAACACCATCTTGCCTCCCCCTCAGCCGCAGACACCTTCCTACATAGACCCTTGTTCATCTGCAGGGAAACTAGTACTATTTTCCCTCCCTATAAGGACTGGAGAAATAGCTCTTCCCACCACCGAGTTTACCCGTTGGAGGTGTTGAAGCTGGATGCATTGTTCTGGGAGAGGAAACCTTGCAAGGCATCCACTGTGCCCACTTCTTGGGTGGGAAAGGATGGCTCCAGTGCCCGGCCTCTGGACCTGATGCTCCCACCGGACACAGCCCGTGAAGTCCGTGCCGGCTGCTTTGGCTCAGCAATGGGACGGGCATCTGACCCGACACCAAAACCTGGCTCTGGTGCTGGTGTTGCCACGATGCCAGTGGGGCTGGCAGGCAGTGCTGGAGTGCGCAGGGGGGAGCCTGCAGGAGAGGTGGGACCTTTTCCAACAGGGAGACAAAACAAAGAGCAGGGAGAGAGGAGCAGAAGTCTCTTGTCTTCGGTTTGTTTATTTCAAATCCCACTCGGTGCCAACACTTGCCAGGAAGGTTTGTAATAGCGACTCTTTTATTTTCATGTCACTTGTTTTTAAGAGGGAACCCAGATGAAAATTAAAGCAGCAAAGCTCTCTGCCTTATGTTATGGTCAAGTAAAATAACTAAAACTCAGTCTTACTGCCATGACAAAAATGCTGAGAAATACATCTGCTTTGGGTTTAAGTAAATTCATGGAGCTTCTTACTAACCAAAGGCTGCATAAGTACAACTAAATATATACCTGAGGAGCAATAGTCACATTTAGAGACAAATATGTTCCTCTGCTTAGACAACATTGCAAATTGCACTTCCTTATCTTCAAAAGCTGGAATTTTAGGTGAAGTATGTTGTACGTTAGGGTTTGCATTGAATCATAAGATCTGGCAACCCTGTTTAACTTTCCAGTACTCTCCTTGGAACTGGCTCCATCACTTCAAGTGCTGGCCCATGCCCTCACTTCAAGGAGCTCACCACAGCCATCACTGATCTCCTTGGTGGCCACAGGAGTTAAAACGGGTCCCCCCAGCTTGTTTGGGTCACTTGTGTCAAATGCTTGCCCAGAATAAGCTGTAAAACTACTCTGCAGGAAGCCAACCCATACCTTTGCTCGCTGTTCCTGTGGGGTGTGTGTCATCTGGTCCCTGCGAGGGCACAGGGGCTGCGGCGTCGGGCTTCTTGCTACTGCCAGCAAGCGTCTTGTTTTGCCCCCCTTGAGCCACGATAGCAGATTCAATCTTTGCCCAGTAAACAAAGTATGACTGGACTATGGAGATGCTGTTAAAACATAATTAGGCAAGAATTTATTTGCTCTGTAGCATTAATAAAACACAAAGACTGCTTTAATCTGAAGAGAGTATTTTAAAGTATTTTAAAGGATTAGCCTGTCATACATTTTCTATTACAAATGAAAGATACCCGGTCTCATAAGAAAGATTCGGGGTGAAGAATCACCACCCATAATTAAGATCAGCTAAAAATGTGTGGGAACTTAAATAAAGAGAAATAAGAAAAGCTCTATTACATTCACCGTGTTAATAGAAGTACATTTGTAAAACTTGGACTAGCTCAGTTTATAATCTTCCGTAGGCAGGGAAACAACAGTGGTATTTACTAATTAAAACAAGTCAATGTAACTTGTACAAACAGCAGAATAGGTAAGGGCAAAAAAAGTCTCTCTTCTCAGCCCTCTGATATTTGAGCCTGCCTAATCCTCTGCTTTTTGTCAGGTGCCAAAACTGCATTGGCCAACCTTTAACTGTTCACCCAGAGAGCCTTATTTAAACTGAAGATTTTGGGAGAATTTCAGCTCGGATTGCTCAGCTGCTTCTGAGAGTTAGCTAAGGGGAAACCAGTTTGGATTTTCCTGTGCCAGATGATTCTTACAAGGTATTTTTAAGCCTAACAAGGAGTTTTTCCAGATGCTGTGATAGGGCAAAAAGGGAGAAGCTATCAGAAGTCATCTTGGAGGGTGAAAAGCCAGAGGGCAAAGGACGTTATCAGAACAGATGTCTAGGACTAGGTGTTGTTGGGTTTTGTTTGAGTTTATTTGGTTGCTTGAGCTTTATGTGGCTTTAATAGTATTTTCTGATTTAAAACAATGGCCAAAAATTGGAAATTCCAAGCAGCAATATTTCTGTTTCAATGAATTTTTATTGAATCACCATGAGGTGCACAAGTCACAGCACTCACCAGGATGCTTATGTTTTGGGAAGCAGCCAAGGATCTGGCCAAGCAGCTTCTAAGTGGTTTTGTAAAGTCAAAAAATAACAATTTAATCTCTTTCAAAATTAATAGCTGCTGTGCTTCCTCTAAGACAGTCAGTTAGAAGACTTTTTATTTCATTCCGAATCACAACCAAACTACTTGAAGAGTTTGGGACTTTGGTACAAAACAGACATGTCAAGTTTTGACACAGTGCTCACTCTCTTTTCAATGTGAATAGTTCTATTTACATTTTACTGTTTTTAAAACTACTAATTTTTAATTATTTTTTAGAGGTCATATACAAGATTATCCTCTAGGCAGGGAAGTCCTGTGGGCTGTGTTATTTACAAAGACAGGCAATATGGTCACAGTTCTGTCTTTATGCCTTAATATTTCTATTTCCTAAATGCCCAGGCTGTCATCTTCCAGTGTATTTGTTCTGAGAAAATAGTGACCATGTAAATAAAAAGCAGCACTACCCAGCAGATATTAATGGTGATTTATGTGCCAGCTGGGATACTGTTGCAGCATTTGGTAAGTATTTAGCTGTATTGGGTTCAAGATACATAAACCACTTTGCTGGACAAGTATGATGGAAAAATAAAGCCAAGCCTTTAAACTGAGAGGACACAAATTCTGGTTAGGAACCAGCACATCCTTACAAAAACTTGATGTCTCCAATGGGTTGGTCTGGTGCTTTCCATACAAAGGACAGGTTTCTTTTCAGTGACTTGTCCGAGTGGGTGACAGTGTCCCCATCTTCAAAACAAGTCAGCAGCTTGGAACCAGGAGGCATGAAGATGAACGTGCCAGTGATTTCGTTGTTGGACACTTTGCGAGCTTGGAGCATAAAGCCCATATAATCCCGGGTGCTCCTCACTGTCACTGGAAGACAAAACATGGGACAGAAGGGATTTGTCTAGTAGTTATGGAGTTAATTGTCTGCAATGGATTTTCCAGTGATAGCACTGAAACCAAAAGAAAACCTTGGGCAACAACACTGAAAACACCTCAGGACCAGTGATGATGGGAACAGGACACGCTGCCAACTGTGCCTAAGAGTCAGGTGAGTCACCCAGACCCCTTTGTGTGGTGCAGAGGAGCAGCGAAGGTGACTATACCCTCTGGAAGTGCCTCTTGTGCCACTGCATGTAATGAGGTCTGGTATGGTTAAGATACAGTTGAGACAGATAAATAAATCCCCCCCAAAGCACCCAAACCTACCAGCTGCCTCCAACAAACAGTTGGTTTTCAACATGGTGAAAACCTGGAGTCAACCATCACCTGAGAAACCTTAGGCCAAGTGCTGCAAACAGAATTCCTCTGTAAATACATTAATTTCCTCATGATGAGAGAGGTGATGTAGCTCACTCAGACCAGTTATCCCTCTTCCCTGACCTCACAAAGATTCATGCCATCACTTGAGATGAGTTATCATGTATTTTTCAGAGGCAGGAAGCTGTTCCTTACCTGGAACCTTGTCACCTGGGAAGTAGAAGGACATGTTGGTGTGGACAGTGACGTAGTTGCTGTTGGGGCTGTGCAGCTGCACTCTGAGGTGCCTGGGCATCATGTCGGCGCAGGCAGAAAGGCTCGCGCCGTGCGAGAAGGCGGCCACGCAGGAGACCAAGCACAGGGTGGTGCATGCCCAGCCAGCAATGGCAGTGTGGGCTCTCCTGCCATCCTCCATCCTACAGCAGAAAACAATGTGGAGGTTCACTTCAAAGCAGTGGCTTCAGCAGCCTGTGAGCCCGTCTGGTGCCATTGATTTAGCTGATCTGCAGAACCGCCGTTCCCACAGGGTTTAAACAAAGGAAAATAAATTATCTTTGAGGCACCTGGAGAGACTTTTGAATCCACAGCATTCACATCCTGAAGTAATTGTTGAGGCTGGAAGGGAAGAGGCCCCACAGGAGGATGTATTTCTTGTGAAGTTGCCCATGGAGGGAGCAGTCAAGGAAGATTTACTCTAAAAAGTCTTGTGGGCTTTAGGAGGAGGAGAAGGCTCTGTATGGCCACGCTCAGCACACAGCACCATTCCCAGCCCAAACGTACAACCTGATCAATGGGGAAAACATCTCTCCTTAGAGCTGCAGAGCTGCTGCAGACCTCCATTGCATGTGGGGCTGGTGCCCAGAGCAGAGCCTCTCCCTGCCTGCCATCTCACAGCCATGTCCCCGCACTGACAGTACGTAGCTGCCCCTCACACTGGGCTGGTTGTGACCATTGGACCCCTGTCTGGCCACCCAGTAGCATTTAGGCTTGTCCTTCTCAATCAGGGCTTGCTGTAGCTGAAGACACAGTAGTGATGCTGTCTGTAAAGTCAGAGTCGGAACCCTAAGATAACTTGCTAGCAGTTTTGGCTATTACCAGGATTTCTCCTTATTCTCAAATTTTTAATCCAAACTAGCATTTTTTTCTCGACACAGTTCAAGTTTAATATTTGGTATGCTGTGTCTTCAGTACCTCACAGCTTTGTTGGCTAGCATAAAACACATTTCCAGATTAACTGGAGTATTATGTTATTCTGATTTTTCAAAATGCACTTTTGAAAGTGAAGCTGAAGGACGAGTATGGGGTATTTATTGTAGTGGATATCGTAAGGCAGGTGGTTCAGATTTTAATATAGTGCTTTCTAACATCTTCTTTCCAACATGCAGCTTTTCATGCCTTAGATTTCGTTACACTTAGTCAACAGGTAGATGTAAATGAATCAGAGGAAATCCGAGGCTGAGGAGGTCTAGCTTACACCTCCCCCTCTAGCACTTCTGAAACTTGCCAGCTGACTAACAAACCACCACAGCACATGAAACTGTTCGTGCCTGGACTGAAGCAGCACGCAGATGGATGCAGTTTAACCTTCCATAGCCCAAGCATCCTGCCACTCCAACCAGTTACATGCCAGAAGATGCTTGTGGGAGTCATAGGAGCCTTTGCTAACTATTCCAGCCCCTGCTGGACCAGCGGCAGGATGCCTCCTCCTCCCGGAGCCAGCCTCTCCTCTGGGCACACATAAACCTCCCTTACTGGATAAGATTTCTCACAGGGGCTTGTGGAAGTACCCCTGAGATGCAACTCTTCCCCTCGGGTGTTTCCCAGGCCGTGCCACCTTTCCCTGTCCCACCCTCAGCTGCCCTCCTGTGCCCGTCACAGCAGGGGAGCAATGCTCTGCTCCCCAGGGCTGCCCGGTGCCGCCATCGCTTACCTTGGGACACGAGCGCTGCCGGGCTCGCTGCCGCTACTGCCCTCCCAGCCCGCTGGAGACCCATCCTTTCAGGGACCTTCTCTCCCTCCTCTAATGGAAAGCACAGCAGCTGTTACTCCTAATACCCACCACCCACAGCAGCTCTCTGCCAGTGCCCAAATCCTGCCTTAATCATATTAGTTTTTCTCTTCACATCCCACCCTTTTTTTTTTTTTTAAATCTCCAAGCTTCTGCAATGAAAACAAAGGCAACTGGGGCGGGAGGGGGGGGCCACAGCAAGTCATGGGGTTTCTGTGGGACACCCTGGAACTCCTTTGCTTCCCTGTTACCCTCCCCACACACATATCCCCCCTTCTGTGCTGAAGCAAAGCAAAGCCACATCACCTCCCTCCATGACCCCCAGGCAGTGTGCCCTGTCTCTCACACTTACATGGGATTAATTTTGGCAGTAAAAGCAGAATTTTGCTAGAAAGGCTGGGAAGGCACATCCCATACGCCAGCCATTGCAGAAGGAGCCGTCAACACCCCACAGATCTGCCAAAGCCAGCACAGGGGACTAAACATCTGCTATGTGTGACTGTCCCCCGGCACAAGAGCTGTATTTAAGTCCAGGCTGTCAGCCCTGCTCCTTGCTCGAGCTACGCTGCAGCTGTCCTGGCAGTCAACCATGGAGCTGATCCTGTTCCTGGGCTTCCCAGCTCCTCCTCAGATCCACCTCATCACTGCAGACTGCTCTGGTGATCTGGTGATTGGGACTCCTAGCCAAACCCAGCCACTGTCACCAGGCCCACCTCACTCCCTGACAGTGACTTGTTGCTCTCAACAAATGGAAATTAGGGTCCAGTTCATCATCAGAGCTGCCATCAGGAGATGCTGAACAAACTGCTGGCAGCATGTGGCTCCAAGTAGGGCTGGATGAATGCAATAACAAACCCATCAGCTCTCTGCCCTTTCTTCAGCCAACAGACCCTTAGGAGGCAGCATCAGGTGTCCCAGGGCCACTGGGAGGAGGGCTGGCCCTGTGATGCAAGAAAGTTATTTAAGATGGGTGGGCAAAGGAGTCCTTGGGGGCCTTTAGTTCTCTTCCTCGAATAAATATGTGTCTGACGGCTGAATGAGTTCATGCTGGTGTTTGGGCCACTGTCCCAGCAGGACACCACTGCTCTGTCCTGTGCCGTGACTAAAGAGGATACACCAACACACAGGCAACACCACTGGGTTTTGTTTCTGCAGCTCCAGCAGTGCCTTAAATTTAATCTTGAATGGGGTCTGACCAGTGTGGGAGTCTGTCCAGAGTGGACATCCTGGTGACTCTGGCTAGGGCACTCCCCAGAAACTGGAGGCAAGCTTGCAGATGCCCCGCTTATTAGCACTTTTCCCATCAGCCTGCCCTGCTCTACAGCCTGTCCTTTGGAAGTGACACAAGACGCTGGGCTGGCACTGAGCTACTGCTGCTGACAGCCCAGCTCTCAGCTGTTTAACTGGTTGGAAAATATGGGAACTAGTGGTACTGGGCTCTCATTAGTCAGCTCTCCTCTGTGTTTGAAAGAGGCCTTAAAGTTACCGAAGAATTTCAAGATACAATGTAATTCTCATAGTTTTCTTTCCTTTTGTCAGTGTAGTGTAGGGAAGGGAAGAAAAGTTTATTGCTTCTGTTCTAGTTTGTAATTCTTCATATGCAGAAGAGAATACCTTTATGCTGCATCAATGACTAATGCCCTCTTATGCTTTTCCTTACAAACCTATTCCTAGGCTAAACCATCCCCTGCTTATAATAAAGCAGTAGCTCCAAATCTCTGACAATCTGCAGGAGAAATGCCAAAGACATTACAGCCACTCTGGCACAGTGGTCAGGTCTGAAAACAGTATTCCATGTGAGTGTTGGTCTTTGCATCATGGCACAGTGTTACAGCATTGCATTGTCTTCTTCAGCTGCTGCCCTGGATTTGGCACACATTTTCTTTATGGCAACTCCAGTGAGAACCATTTCTCCACTGGCTTCCACCTGAAAAGAGGGGGAAAGCAGCAAAGAGCAGACACTGAAATAGCAGTGTTGGGTGTTCCCTGGGCTCCATGTGAAGCTATGGGCAGAAGGGAGAAGAGGCTCAAAGAAATGAGGCCCAGATCCAACGCCTCTGTAACAGCATAGCATGCAGGGCAGTGCTGAACTGTCTCTGCTCACTTCCAAGGCTGCAGCAGCCTCTGGCAGGGCAGGATGTGCTGCTATACGCAGCTTTAGCAGCATCAGTCAGCAGAGCTGCACAACACTGCCTGGTTAATTGCTGGGCTGCTCTGAAACACAGCCTTATGCAGCATTCATCCTCACTGCCTGCTCTCAAGCAGAGGAACTCAGTGGCTTCAAAGCTGCTCTCAAACCAAATGTCAGAACCATCTCCTGCTCAGGGATGGAAAAAGCCAGTCACAGTCATTACCGTGACACAGGCACCTACCAGCAGCCTCCAACTGCACGTTCAAATGCCAAGTGACAGGCAGATGTTTGCAGTAAGAAATACAGCCCTCTCAGAGCCTGTGGTTGCATCACCCACCAGGACAGCATTGCCTCAGCCTTCTCTGGCCAGAGCTTTGACCTGCAGGAGTCACTTGAGCTCAGCCGGGCTCTGCACATGGCTCTGACGATGGGGCCCAGACAGACCACATGGCACTGCTGAAACTAGAGAGCTTTGCCTTTTTCCTGGCATAAATGTCTGTGTTAGTAGGAAGCTGGCAAGGAGAAGGGGACATAAGACAGCTTAACCCCTGCATGTTGTTTTCTCAGCAGCATTTGTGTGGTGGATTTCTAGAAATAAAAAAAAAAGAAATCCACAGTTGGGAATTTAAAATAGCACTGGGGAAACAGTGCATGCTCTGTAATAGCTTGATAATTAAGGTAGACTATAAAACATATAACTTGAAGTTTCACTGATGATGTGCACAGAAGGATTATAAACCCAGTAATATCCCAGGCTCTTTGATGCAGAATCTTTATTATTCTTGCAGATTGCTTCTACATCTCCACATCACCAGGGCACAGCAGGGGTGGCAGATGTGGAGCAGGTGCAGTGGAGATGTAATATGAACATGGATGTAAGAAATTCGTAGTTGACACTCAAGAGCAAGCTGGTTATTTGACAGCTTGAGAAATGCTTTGCTCCTGCAAGATAATAATGGTTTTAAAAAGTTAGAAGTCCTTCCTGTGACTAGCGGCCACCTGAGTCCCGTGAACAAAGTTTGAGGGTGCTTAGAGAAGAATGGGCGGGTTGATCAAGTAGAGAGCTTGAAGGTGGCAACAGTTGGGTCCAGATCACAAGGAACTGATCATTAAACTAACAAAGTTGGCAGCACCACCTTTAAAGTCATCTTTAAAACAAAGTGCAGTGGCCAACTGCAAGATGAGTCATTAAAAATCCACAGTTAGAGAGTGGTAAAAAGCCATGGTAGTCCCACAGGGAAAATGGAGAACAGTGTCTACAAACTGGCATCTCAGGGTTGACCTGGGCATGTCTGTGGCTCTGTATTTGGGGCAAACAGGGAAAAGAGGATGCTTTTCTGATACTAGTTAGATGGAGGGTTGGCAGAAGTACTGGCAGGTTCTTCCCCTTTTATCCAGATGACTACTCTTGCTGTTCCTCTATTGCACTTAGTGAAGTGTGACAGTGATTAAAATGTTACTACTGGGAATGAACTGACACATACACATGCATGCAACATATAACATGAGACTCTTTCCCTTACAAATTCAGCCTAGAGAAAAAACAAGGGATTTATTAAAAAAAACAACCCTGTATTTTATTTGATAACTACTGCAACCTGGGAAGCTGTTCTGCAGTAGAGAAGGGGGTTGAGGAGAGGAGGGGAGAGAGAGAGAGTATTGGGCCCTTTCTGAGTCTCAGTAAGAAAGGTCTAGCAACGAATAGCTTAACGATTGCTTTAATAAGACAGAGTAAGATGATGAATACAGACAGCAAGTAAAATTAACATCCCTTCAGATGCTGGGCACCCCACATTCATGTAGCATCAGTCAGAACCCAGATGGATTTTCCCACAGTGCGCTGTGCAGAGCAGAGGCAAACCCATCCACAGAGAGATGCTCTCCCTTCCCATCACTTGACCTAGTTTATAATTTCTGTACACCAGAACAACCCTCTACTCTACACGATGTTCTCATGAGAACTTGTTGCTGCTCTGTTAGATAAAGGCAAGGCCAGGCAGGTGGGAGCTGCCTGTGAGCTCTGCTGTTCGGGTGAGCTGGCAGAGATATCCTGCAGCCAAGGGGTGTGTGCAGACCTGAAAGCTGTGCTGGACATGCAGCCCAGCCCAACTCGCAGCTGCCATGTGGGTCACTGACTCCCAAACATTCAAGGGTCCAGGTCAGTGCAGCAGCTCAGGAAGTGCCCCCTCCCATCTGATTTCAGGCCTTGGAGAACAGTTTGGCACAGGGATCTGAAGCTTTGAAACTGCTGACTCCACAGTCTGCTTGTTTTCAAAGCCCACACGGGGCTGGAGCTGGCCACGGGTGTGAGCTGGGATATTAAAGATCAGGCATTGCTTCGGTACCATCAGTCAAACGCAGGAAGGCTGTCACTTTGCAAACACTTCCATGCTTTCTTGCCTACCATGGACAACACAGCTGAAACCTGCAGCTGTGGGGCACAGCCGGCTTTCAGAGCTGGGAAAGAGCCTTAGGAAGTAATGGGCAAATCATACCCAGAAGGGCTCTGAGTAGCTGTTTTGTCATTGTAACATCAAGAAAGAGATAGAAAGAACTGAAATAAATGATGTTCAGGATGGGTTGCATTAGATTCCCTTTGACCTAGGAACCAGGTGGCAACAATTTGTAATCAGGTGGCAACAAATCAGTCATCAGTGTATACCTTTAAGGCAAAACCTTCCTAGCATGCTCTGCTCCCTTTATATAGGGGCACTTGAGGGCACTGCAGGTTCTAGTAGTAACCTGGTTTTTGGCTGCCTCACCACACACAGTGAGTACTTACTTACCTCCTTCTTCCAGACTTGCTTTCTCTAGTTTTCACAGGATATGCTGTGCTGCTGCTCCCAGCCAGGCTGTTGTTTAAGGAAATGTGGCTCAGTTTGTCTTTTCAAGAGCAAGAAACTTATGCTGGATGAGGGGATGTAGCAAATTCACAGCTCCTGCTCTTCCTGGGGTCTGTCTGTCAACTGCATGTGTAGCTGAGGGTGGGGTAGTGATTAAATGGCCTTTGCTTCATGATATGCATAAAAGTACTGACTATCTATGTGATGCAGCTTTAGTCTTTGAATTTCGGTCATTTTTGTTCGTTAGTTTTGGATTACTTAATTTTGGGTACATTCTTCTAAGGAAAGTGATGGATAAATGCTTGCAAGTTGTTGAAAGAGTGTTTCATTGTCAGTTCTGATCTAGTTGAGCTTGGTCCCCAAGCAAAGCTGTTTTTATACACAGGTACCAGGGCAAGAGCATCAGGACATGGTAAATGAAGTGACATGAAGGATATGAGGATATGTCATACTGTCTTTTGTGTATGAAGATACATTGCTTTTGTAGGAGTGCCTTTGTATCTCTGAATGGGATAATGATCTTATACATTAGGTTGAGAGTTTGGGAAATATATCATTCTACTTTGATGTTTATGTACATATATAATGTGATGCAACTCTGGATAGACCATCAGAAGTAGCAGATTACGCTGAAACGTGTTGTATAGCTAGACTTGTAGAAACAGAACTGCACTTGAAAAGTTAGCAATGCAAACTCTTGAGAGTAAATCAAAGTCTGTGCAAAATGTGTTGCTATAGGTGGGTAGGTGTGTGTGGGCAAAGAAAGGTGGAGAAGGAAGAGAGGGAAAAATTTAAACCTGTATTAAAATAAAATTCTAAAAACTCTAAAAATAACCAAACCCAGACAGTCTCCAGGACTGAAGCAGACAATAACCTGCCAGCTACATATAGATGACAAAGCAAATGAGAAATTGCATGCCCCACTTGGAGTTACATCTTCATTTTAAAAAAAGAAGTCACTTACAGAAGGGAAAGTTGGTGATTTGTCTTACATCCTGGACCTTTTTCAACCCTTGTCAGAAAATGATAAATTGTTGAAGCATATTGTACAGTAGCAACTCTATTTGTGTGTTCTGTCATGGCTTCTGAAGTGCTTTGTGTGGAAAGATTAACTACTGACTGAAAAATAATTTAGAGTTATTTACTGATCTTAAAAAACAGTAAAATTAAAAATTTGCAATGTATATTCTCTCCCTTTGATAACTGAGATGTTATTATTCCCTGCTGCATTAGAGCTACTGGTACTTGGGGAGAATGGGCCAATGGTACATCCCCTGGTGGCCTAGTGGTTAGCGTGCAGGACTTTCACTGCTGCGACCACGGGTTCAAATCCCGGTCTCCTGGCCTGATGGAGGTCGTTAGCCCTGTGTGGCCATCCATCTATGAGAAGGACACTCTAAACAAACCTACGTCCTGAGGACCTCACTGCCATTGTCCAAGCTTGCTTGGCCCCGGCAGATGAACCTTAGGATTAAAGGGTGGGCTCAGTTCAGCGCAGGCTGTGTCTCACCTAAAAAATCCATTGCGCAGGCTGGAAAGGTAAAAGATCTTTCCCCAAATCTTCGTTCGCGAAGATGGGCCATTATTATTACATTCACGCAATTCTCTTGTGTTGATCCATCCACAACTAGAAGTACTTTTGTTCCTGGAGGCACTATAAACTGTCCAAAGAATAAAGCAGGACTTCAGAAAACTCAGTTTAAAAGATTGGCTCAATAACCTTACCATGAGGTACATTACCCAAACTTACTACTTTGTCATGAAGAACAAGAAATTCTGAGTATGTGGATATTAAGTGCAGGAACACTCAGGCAAAGAAACATCTGAATGTTCAGAGCTGGGTTTTTTTTTCTTGGCTGACTGCATGTAAAAGGACAAAACGTATTTTATAAGTTAGAATAAGTATGCATGTAAAATTGAGCTGGATTTACTCACTGTGCTTTGATTATCTGGGAACATTGTTGAAAAATATACACAAACAAGTTCTGACTCCGTTGTTTGCTCAGAGGTTTCCCCTCCCTAATGCATACCCCATACTATAAGCTTAATGCATTTGTTCTCATTTCTGGCTAGCACATTAGAAAAGAGAATATATAGATAGTACTTAGTCTGGAGGGGAGTGGATGGGAGAAAGACTGAACTGTCTGAAGAGGATACATATGGCATGTTTACAAAAGCTTTTAGATTCCTTGTCTGTTTTCAGAGTAGCTTTAGGTATTAGTTAAAATTGCTTTTTACTGAAGAAGTCCATTGTGTTTGGTAGAGAAGCACGAAAAAAGGTCACCACAAGCAGAGGTAGGGTGGGGGGTACACAGGCAGGAGGTGAAGCAGCTACTCGCTGCACTGACACACCAACTGAGAGCTCTTCACCTCTGACTGACTCCCCAGCTGGCACAGAGCTTTCTTTTCACCCTTAAGGCTTTTCTTCCATTTGATTCAATTCTTTCTCCACCCCTAACTGTTGAAGTGTCACTGTTACATCCCTTGATTCAATCCACAATTCAAGATTTTTTGGACAGCTGAACTTTTTACCCGATGACTCTTACTAGACTGGCATTTAAAGCTGACCCTGTGTTTTCCAAAAGGGACAGGTCATTGTCACCAAAACATTAGCATTTCCCTTCCCAGCATCAGTCAAACTATTGTTTTGCCATCAGTGCAAGGCTGTGATTTCCAGTTATTCCATGCCTGCTTCCCTTCCAATCAGTATTTTTGTAAGTGTTAGCATAATTAAACAAGCTGTTGCTTTGAGTTAGACTTGTGGCACTATTGCATGCTTCTCTTTTATTTTTTTTTCTGTACAGTGGAACAAAGCAATGCTTTGGAAAAAAAAAAAACATCCAGGAAGTTTACACTGGTTTACATTTATTTAAAAAAAATATTTAGACACTTCTGTATTTCACCTGTGGATTATGAACTACAAATCAAATAGGGCTCATCACTTCAAAGAGGTTCACAAGTACAAAACAGTCTCCTTCTGGTATCTTCACATCCTCCTCTTCTGAGTGCTTATGTACAACACTGTGAAAAAGAGAAAGTGGCATGCATAAGAGGGCCCTGGTAAATAAGTTACAGGAGCCTGTTTATTTAAAACATCTTATTTCCATGGCTTGTAAATTGACACCATAATGAATCTCGTTCAGCATGAACAAAGTCAGTAAACTTTTAAGTCCAGGTTTCAAAAAATGCTATCAAATTTAGACATTATGTATTACTTTGGTTCAGTGTTTATTACGCTCATAGCCAAAACACAATCCAAGAGATGGAGACTGAAGAGAGGAAGAACAAAGCCAGTACCCTGCAGTATTACCGAGGGGAGCACAAGAGATTTCCTAAGCAGCAGAATTACAGGTGTCAGACACTAATGCTGTGATCTTTCAACAAAAGCTGTAAATCCCAAGCACTTAAGGCAAAGCTAATGATAAGCTCTGAAGCAGCAGAGCTCCATCTGCATGGCTTGTGATATCCCCAGAACAGATCCAGTCACAACACGAAATGATACTGCTCCTAAACCTGGGATGTCTTCAGCTCTCTCCTCAGCCTGGTCTTCAGCCTTCTGCCTCTCATCCATTTGTTATAACTTTCACAATAAATTATTTCCTTAATTGGTTCTCCAGCTGTAATAATCACTCTGCTTCTTAGCATAACAGTCAAAATGCCTTGCAAAAAGCATTTGGCCTCATTTCAAGGATTACTTCTCCACCCAAAACGCTCTTTTACACTGGTGCCACATTCTCTTTGACTCTTTTCATAACGTGGAATTCAGTCCTTCTTTCTTTTTATTCCCTCCCTCCTTGCTGACCTCCATTTTCTTCTCAAGTAACTTAGTCAAACTCTGTTTCATTTACCTTCTCTACAAGTCTCTTCACATCTGACTTGTGAACCTTTTCTATTTTTAGATACTCTTCTCCCTGGCATGCCCTGCTATTACAGCCTGATACCAGAGTCATTCCAGGAGCCTGGGATTGTCCTTGAAGTGCACGAAAATCCACCTACTGCACTAGGATGTTCAAAGGCTCAGCAGTAAAGCATGAGTGATTTTCTTGACTGGTGGTAAAATCTTTACTCAGAGATGAAAATAGCCTCCAGTACTAATAAGTAGCATTCATTCAGTTCTGGACAACTGCCTCTCACCAGAAAATATTACAGTGTCACTGTAATATCTGCACTGTTTCATAAATTTATGCAGTAGCTTGCCTAGCAAAGCTAGGTGCAGAGGCCATCTAAATAAGCAGCAAGTGCAAAGAGTAAGCCTGTCAAATGATAGAAAATAAGCTCCGAGGAAGGCTAGAAAAGAATGTGCTTCTCTGAAATGAACTTCAAGTTCAGAGGCAAAAAAGGCCACAGGAATGCAGAAAAGCACAGACTGTGGAAAGTGAAATTGTAAAAAAGTAAATGTGGTAAGGCTTCCAAGAGGGCCTAAAACTAATATTCTTACAGGCAGCTTGCTTATACCTCAGCCACCCCTGAAATTCAGAAGTAAATATCAAACCACAATTTTCTAATGAGCAATAACAGAAGCAGTAGGAATTACCATTATTTCCTCGGATAAATGCATCCCCATACTTGTTCTTTAATTGTCCATTTACATATTCTTCAGTCTGTTCCAGAGCTATATTCATATACCCATCCAGGCAAGCCAGGACACCTGAAAAGCGACAGTTTAAGAGAGAATCAGCTGAAACTTATTTTAAAATAAACAAAAATGCATTGTGTTTGAATAGTACAGGAAAAAAACCCAAATCTGTATCTTATAACAAACCAAAAGCCCAAGCTTGGCCAGATGTATTCTTCAAATAATTCAGCTGGGAGACAGGAATCTCAGGCGATCAGTCTGGTAGTGACGTTGCCAATTGATGTAAGGGTTGTGGGGGTAAAAAAAGTCATTAAGGCATGACTTTGAAAAGATGGACAATTTTCACTTTAAAAGTTTAAGTTGTCCCCTCTCACTTGTGTTTTAAGAACCTGTGACATTAAGAATAAATGGATAAGCTAAGGACAAGGCTATGTAAATTGAGTTATCACCAAACCTTGTGATGGATATAGCTGAAAAACAACCCTTTTCATACAGGACACCATACACACTTTTAGTCATATTCATCTTCATGCTTACAGATCTAGAAGAACATTAGATGAAAGTCTCTGCTTTGATGTAAGCAAAATTCTACATATGTTTTGACAAAGGGCTTTCAAATGGCACTGAAATGTTCCCACAAAAATAAAATTACACTGTTTAGTGTGTAGTGCAACTAAAGAAAAATGTCTGTAATATTAGATGTTCTTTTGATCAGGAAAATATGCATTTTAGTAGCACTTTTTTTAGACAAATATTTATGTTCTCACTTCTAATAGCACCTGTTGAAGGCTGTACCCTGTTCACCCAGTACTTCCTAAGTGCTGGCAGCATGGTGGTATTTTTTAATTCAAAGCCCCTCCCAGAACCACAGCCATCTGCAAATTTAACTCACCTGATCAACAGAACAATGTGAGGATTAAAGAATGGCTCAGAGAATGCAACCTGATTTGTTAATCATGCACATAATTAATACAGCTTTTTACAAGTTGTTTTATCTCCCTTTTGGATGTGTGTTTCTCTGACTTCATCCTTGCATGTGCAGACAATACTACTAAAATTATTTTTCATTCTGTTTGAAAAACACTTATTTTACCTGGCAGTAAAACTTGAAATACAGTATATTAGCTGTACTTGGGGAGAGGGAGAAAACTGAGAATCCTCCTCTAGGACACATTCTCATTTTTCAGAAGTGTTACTGTAGTATCTTCCATGTAGTAATTAGGAATTGAAGTTCTTCTGCCAGCTTCTCATGGTTTAAAGATTATTATTTTCCTCTCTGTTTTTCCTTCCTCTTTTTCCACAGACATAAGAAAAACTGCTCACAAAATATCACGGAATGCACCAAAAAACCTAAACCAAACAAGGTTCAAAACTCTCTTCCATTCCTGTAATCCTGAGTGCTCCATGCAACAATAGAAAACAAAAATATGTTTGTCCAAAATTAAAGTTGGACCATGCAGATTTACCTAGGCCCCTAGGCAGTATTTTCAAACTCTCTGGTTCATGGCTGTTTCATTCTCTTCCTCCTTTTCTTTGTGTTTACTCTAAGGCCACTAATGGCATCAAATATTATCCTGGCAGTTTTATCTGGTTTAGCTGTATGTAGAGATGTTGCAATGTACAAATCCATATCCACACATAGAAATGGTACATTAATATACCACTGATTACTTTTCATTGCCCAGGGCATGTGCAGCACTGGGCAATGAATCAAGACATTTCACAGTTACACATCAACATTTGCATTAGGACACGTTTTGTGTGCATGGTGGCTCAGAGGGTGGAGGTACAGACATAAAATTAGCAACACAGCCTGGGGGAGAATCTAAACAGATCTGCAACAAAAAGCCTGATGTGCTGTTTCTTAAGGCTTTTCCAAGTGTTGGTTACGTTTCTGCAGAAAACAAAACAGTGCCTATTTTCTCAAATGAAACCAATATACAGATTTTCAACCACAAGGTCACATCAAGTGGGAAGGATGGAGAGCACAAGGAAATAAGGAAGGGAAGGTGGGGAAAAAAAAAAATCCAGTAACAAATAAGGGTATTCAAGCAACTATGGTTCAATTCCTTGTAGGTCTAACTGTAGGCATGCTAAACTAGCTTTGTGGAGGGAAAAGTTGAGTAGTTCATCTACAGCATTTACAAATGGACCTTATGAAGCAGGAGATATCAATGGTCTCAAAGCAAATAGGAAGTGCATCAAAAAAACAAATCCGGTTTGGCCCTGCCTTGTGTGCAACCTTCAGGTAAATGATGACTTGCTTTAAGTGACTTTAATGAGCTCTCCCTACATTCTCCTGCAAGAAAGAACGACAGAGATGCAGTGAAGTTTTTAATATGCCAACCCAACCTGAAGCGCTCAGACAATGTGGTTCTCAAAAAAATGAGACTGAAAATTCTGTCATCTGAGCGACACTAAAGAGAAACAGGAAGGGATAAGGAGGCGCTGCTTGCTCTGTCAGTGAACAATTACAGTTTAGGACTGTCATAACACAAAGATTCCTTGTCACAGCACAAACAAGTCTCCTCTCACAAGTGCCAGGCTAAGCCAATTGAAGTAAACCTATCTGAAGCAGTGATCTGTAGCAGAATGACAATATTTAAGTTACTACAGAATGAAATCTCTGAATTGTGCACAACAGAAGTTTTAATTAAGTCTGGATGCTACTTGGACAGGTCAATAATGGGAGTAGGACCAGGACATTTCACCGCACAGAAAAGTTTTTAATTTACTGGTTAAAAAATCTACAATCCTACATACAGTACATGAAGGGCTACAGACAGGCTGAAGAGTTCTGGAATAAATCTGCTGGACTGTGTTAAAATGAAGAGGGCATACAGCAGCAAAGCCACATTCTGCTTTCTCCTCTATCTCTATGAGTCTTGGTCCAACACAGGTCTAGGCAGTTGTTTAACCACAAATGTCAGTAACTCTTTCATCCCTCGTGTAAGAGCCACCTTATGACTGACAGCACAATTAACTTTGAAGCTTTTCTGGACCAAGATCCATACTAGGAATTAGAGAACAAAAAGGTGAAGAAAAGGGTAGTTCCAACAAGGGTTGCTGTCAGAGCACTGAAAAGGGGGCTGCCTGGCCATTTCAGGAGTTGTAATGCCAGATGATCTTTACAAATGTCAGTTTAGAAACTCTGAATCACCCCAAGACTCCTGTTGAATCATCTGTGACTAAAGACACTTATGATTTAGATCAGTAATTTTAACCTCTAAATCCACTGTTAACCTCCTTTGTTTCTCCAGGGCTGATTTTCTATTTTTAATGTCACCATTCTGAGATCTGTATTCACGTACTCCAAGATTCTGGATCACACTGTTTTGCTTTTCAAAATCAATACATCTATTCCAGCCTCCCCAGTCAATTACTTTACTCGGTGAGAGACAGACAGAGAGCATACCTCGATAATCAACTCCAGAATTTAATTTTACAACAACTGGCCTTCCGATGATTTGTTTTAGGAAGTCACTCGGGGTTTGCTTCCGTAGACTCATCTTGGTCTTCTCTGGTAAGCTGAGAAGTTAAGAGAAAACATTTGGATAAGAAACACAATCCCATATTGTCCTAAATACTCTGTAAAGACAGGCAGACCCCTGATTCTTAATACTTTCAGTAGGAGAGAATATCAAAGGAGATAAAAGCAAAACCTTAAGGGTGAAGGTGGAGAGACAGAGCTCCTAAAGCCACTGCATTAAACCTTTCCTCTGGCATTTTTATAACTTCTGAAATTAACATTAAGGATCCTTGTTTGCCATGCTGTGGATCTTTTAAACTTCCAGAAGTGCCAAAGGCCTCATCATTGCTAGCACCTTTTGCTAAAATTATCTTTACTAAATTTAGAGAGCTAAGCCATAAGTGTTTAATGTCTTCAGGGGGTGGAGGGAGAAGTCAGAACCTGCTCCATATACAGGAACAGCAAGAGCATTTTGATCTCGGCTCGCAAATACAAGCAAAGAAAAAATTTGAAAGGATGCCTTCAACTGAATCTGTTAAAGCAGACTAAGTTAAGGCTTGTGATTAAATCAGAGAGAGATCTGAAATGATGATCTGATTTAAAAATCCATCGCACAGACACCCGCCCAGTCAGTATTCGCTCAACTTCTGCCCCAGTGTCTCTTTGCCCAGGGAACATTTGTTCTGCATTTCCAGCCGATGGCAGAAAACCCCAGTGCGGTGCCGACTTCTCGTCGCTGCTTCCTGCGGCAGATCGCACCGGGCGATTCCAGCCGCGAATCCGGGGATCCTCGCTGGTTTTCCCACCAATACCCCACCGCCACCCGCGTCCCACAGCCGAACCTTTCCCGGACCAAACGTGTCCCAGGGAAGATCCCGGACGGAGCGAGACCGCGGCTCCATGAACACCCAGGACGAAGCCGAAACGAGGGCCGGGCGCGGAGGCGGGGGGGGAAACACAGCACCACACCGGAGCCCCCTCCTCCTTCCCCCGCACTCACCGCCCGCCGCTTCCCGGGCCCCTTCCCGGCTCTTCCCTTCCCGGCGCTTCCCGCGCCCCTTCCCGGCTCTTCCCTTCCCGGCGCTCACCGCCCGCGTGGCCCCGCCCCGCTACGGCGCGCCGGGTGGGACAGTCCGCGCCGGAACGCGCATGGCGGGGCGGGGCCTGTGGATTTTGGGACGTGCAGGTGATGCTTCGCCTCACTGCCCCGAACCCGCCGGGCTGGGCTGAGAGGGGCTCGCCCTGGGACACCCCCCTTTCCATGCCGGGCGGCTGAGCCGCTGGTCTCTTCGCGGAGATGCGTTTTCTTACGTCTTGACTTGCGGTTCCTGGCGAAATAACGCCCCGTCGGTTTTACAGGGAGAGAAATCCTTTCGGAAAAAAGATTTCTTGTGGGGAAAAATCATGGAATCATTTAGGTTGGAAAAGGCCTCTGAGATCATCGGACCTCTGAGTCCAACCTTTGAACACCACCGTGTCAACTAGACCGTGGCACTAAGTGCAACATCCAGTCTTTCCTTACACACCTCCAGGGATAGTGACTCCTCCACCTCCCTCCACAGCCCATTCCAATGTTTACCCACCCTTTCCCTGAAGAAATTCCTCCTACTGTCCAGTATGATCCAGTATATAATCGTATTCTGCTCTAATGGGATCCTGTTAATTCCCAAATGATCTTGTCTTACATGGGCGTTATCAGAGATGTGGTGAACACCTCTCAGGTGTCCTGTCCAGGACCAGACAGGAAGGTGCTGCTCAGTTTGCTTCACAAGGGGAATTAATGAAGACAGAAACTAAGGTTGTTTGGTTTTGTTTTTGTTTTGTTTTTTTTTTTTTTCAAATGTCACCTGGAAAGAATGTGGCACAAGAAGAAGCTGAACTCATCTTCTATTTTTCCCTGTCTTCTCACCTGTCTTTTCTCCTTTCCTGCTGCTATTTTTTTTTTTTAAGGGATGTGGTACTGTGACAGGAGTTAATCATCTGTGAAACCTTCTAGACCAGATTTTTTTTTTTTATTCTTCCATTATTGATTTAGTATCTTACTGAAACTCTCAATTCTCATGATATGAAGAAAATACGGGTTGGTATTCTCGCTTCCTTCCAAAGTTGTTTATCTTCTCTTTTTGAACACATGTCCAGTAACAATTTTTTTTCCTCGAAGCTTAGACTAAAGGGATTTAAGAGGCAAGGACTGCAAGCCCAACCTCATTCACCTGCCTGTCCCAGAGTTCAAGCACAGGCACGGACAGGAAAGTTGGGCCACATTGTGCCCGTGTTTCCAGGCAACCGTCATGTTAATCAGGAGCATCCAACTGTGCTTGATTATATCTAGTACTTGAAGCAGAAAAGGAACATAAAATAGTTACTCTGGGGAGCAGGCTTGCAAAGTTTTATTTGGCTGCCTGGCTTCAGTGCTTAATGTCTTGATAAGGAAATATCCTGGATTTCATTGTTATCGATCTCCAGTATAAAGATTGGGCAAATAGAATTTTCATGCCTGGGCTGGTAAACTTTCATGGCAATTTCACAAATCCAAACAGGGACGTTTTATGTTTCGCAAGCCTTCCTCATAGTTTTATTTCTTATGAGTTTGTCTTCAGAGCTAGTATTTCTTCTTTTTTTGTTTTGTTTTTTTTTTTTGAGCCGTTAGAACCTGATAAGCTATTTTGCCTTCTGCTCAATAGCCCGCTTTCTAGCCAGCTGAGGCATGTCCTTAATTATGGATACTTTGGTTGTCTGCTGTCAGTCAACAAAAATTTTTGTACTTTCCTGCTTCATACCCTATTAACCTCACAAACAAATCTAATTTCTATCACAGACAATAAGATTGGCAAATTTTCTGTCCTTAGCTCCCGTTTTTCATAGTTTGAGACCAGGTCATGAACCCAAATCTTCATTAATTTTCCTTCATTTGTCATAGGTCTTGAAGCAGTCTCATGTGCTGTTCCTAGAGGTAAATTAACCTTCCTGCAGGAAGGTATATGTTGCTGAGCATTTGGGGTAGCGTGATTTGCACCTGAAAAGACAATTCCCACCTTGTACATTCAGGAATATTATGTCATCACATCAGTTATTAGACAACCTAGAGAATGTGTTATTTCCTGAGTGACAAAACCCCAGTGACCTCAATGAGGTAGTCTTCAAAGGATTTAAGTAATCCATACTCAGTGGACTCCTTAAGGACTCCACAGCTTCAAGAGTGAAAATAGAATTCAGATATCATTGGCTAATAATCTTTTGCTTTTTGTCATCTAGAGGAAAAAGGATTTTGATCTAAACCATTGCATACCTGACTGTCAGTAGATTCTTTTAAACACTGCATTGCTTTATCCTTTCCTAGTGTACTATGACAGAACTTTTTCAGCTCTGTAACTCATGGAAATCAGTGAGATGCTGCCCTTGCATTTTAATCAAGATGAACTTGAAAGGTGAACATTGTAAGTGGTAGAAATTATTTATAATTTGGTAATAAAAGTTTATGTCTAGCACTCCAAATTTCACACATCTGCTATGTGCTGGCCTTGAGATATAGAACAATTGCAATTGCCTTTACATTTGGCCTCAGATGAAAGGTCATAAATTACAATGATAGAGTTCGTAGATGTTCCCAGCTCACAAAATTTCCATATTAACATCTTCACCTCAAACATAAATGGTTACAAAGTTACAAAGAAAAGAGTTGTGTTGGCCTTTGTCAACTGAACTTAATGATGGACGTCAGTGGTTCATGTACTATTGCTAACTCTTAAACATAAAGCATCATGGAATCCTTGTTCAGAGGACTTAATTAAAACTTTACAGTTAGCTTTAAAAATGAAATGGGATTTTACAGTCTCTCTCTCTCTCTCTCTCTCTCTCTCTCTCTCTCTCTCATCAATGTGCTAAAACCCTCTTCAAAGTTAGGAAGGTTTTTCCCTACCAGCTGCTTGAAATAAAAGCATTTCCATAGAGCAAGGTGGCTACAGAACACAGAGTGTGTCAGGAGTGTCCAATTTTTCTATTTCTTGTGAGTTGTACATTGTTTATGTAAGTTAAATGCAGATGAAAAACAATCCAGATGACAAAAGAATGTCTGTGGGACGTTTTGAATTCAGCCTAAACAATCCCCAGCTACCACTAATAGATGGAAAAAAGTCACAGTCTTTAAACAGTCCTCACCTGAAACTTGTGTCAGAGAGGACAAACCCATTCTGGCTACAATCCCAGCACACTCCATGAATTTAACTATCAACTTCAGTACCTTCTTAGATTAGGAAAAAGAAAAAAAAATATTGAAAATTATGCAATAAAATAAGAGGTCAAGTTCCAAATCCAGGGAAGCTTTTCCTGTCACTCTGAGAGTGAGAGAGCAGAAGGAGATACCAGGCTCCATGAAATAGTGTCAAGGTGGAGAAACTCTACAATTCAAGATTAGCGCTGTTATTGCAGGGTTTCCTGAGGGCCCTGAAGTAAACACAATAGTATGTTTGGGGTTTGAGAGGTGGAAGGAGAGATTCTGCTCCCACTGAAGCCGGTAGAAGTTTTGCTAATTACTCTTCTGTACTCAGGATGCCTCTGTAAGTTATTGAAAATACTCCTGACATCTCAAAAGTAATCTATCTCTATCAGCTGGCACCAAAAATACGACTGTTAGACTGACAGTTGTCACCGCTTGGCTTTAGGAACTTCTCAGCAATTGATTCTGGTGGCTGGACAATCAGCCAGCCCACTGGCCTGATTCAAAACTCCTCCTGTGGATTCAGAATAAAACAGGCTGCAGATCCTTTCTGTCTACTTTAGATCAAGAGAGCACAGTACAAGCTTTCTCCACACCTATCCCATGGCATTCCTAAGGGAGAACCTTGCGACAAGAAACCTTTTGTTTTTCAGTCCTGTTCCAGAAGAGCAAGGATTGGCTTCCCCCTCATTGCTGTGGTCCTCCAGGCTTTAGCAGGCTAGTGGGCGTGGCTGGCTGAGAGCTGTGACTTGTCACTGTCAGAGGCTGTGCTGTGTGCAGGGCATAGATCCATGCCGGATTTGCACTTTGACACAGGACTGCTGAAGCTGACTTCAGGAGCTGTCATAGCCTCCATGCCTTCTGTTCCATTCTTTTTCCTTCTGGAGCTGTGTTGTTTTGCTATGATTTGTGCTTCTTAGAAGTCATCTTCTGATGCTCTGAGGGTGAGGAATAGGACATTAAGGAATTGAAGGGTGCAGGGAGAAGGGACAGAAGTGCAACAGAAAGGAAATATTGGGACCTCTCTCTTTTTCCTCCTCTGCAAATTTCCTGGTGAGCAAGGAACTGTCAGCAGATCTTCAGGGAGCTGGGGAGAATAACGTGAGAACTCAGCCTGAGGCTTTCTCTCTGTCTCCTAAACTTTCAGTTCTGTACAAAAGAAAGGGAAGATCCTTAGAAGCTTTCAGAGTTCTCCTTCAACTTCCTCTGAGTTCCTGGGAGTGCACTCTTTGGCTTCCCAAAGGGACCAGCTTTTTCATGAGCTTTAAGAGGTTTGATATTCCCCTTTGCTTGCATTTGGATGGGAGAGTTCAAGCCTTTCAGCATTTGAATGATAGTCTATCTGTGCCTATACAGTAAAAGACCAAAGGTTTTCCCCGTAAATGAAGGCTTAGTGAGCCAACATTGTTTTCCATGCCATGCTTAGATCATCAGAAATGCTGATTTCCTGCCATGTTCTCAATTAAAAATTTAATGCATTTTTAAATTGAACCTTAATCAAAGTGTCGGGTTTGTGCTATAGATTTTAAACAGAACAGCCTAAAAAAAATTTTGTCGTCTTCAAGTTCTTGCACTGTGATCACCACCTTGGGACATTCATCTCCTCCTATATGGATTAAGTGACATGATGACCTTTCGTCACATGTTTGTCTCTTCTACTTTCTGTCCTGTTAAAATATAGTTTAACAGATCCTGTCAAAATTGTGCTTTCTTTTAAGTAAAGGCTGGAAGCTCCACTTGGTTCTTTTTGCACCACTTAGCTAGATGTTTTCCCTAAAATATGGTGGAAATGAAGCAAAGCCTTTTGTGCTTAGACTTTCTAAAATATTTAATCAAAGTAAATACACGTTCTCTGTTTTTTTCCATTGTGGAATATCAATTCCAGAAGACATTTCAACGTAAACTTCCATAGCCAGTTCGATGTTAATTCAGTACCTCAGGTTGAAAACTCTGGTGTCAAGTTTAAGCACAGACATGAGCTGAAGTGGTTACTTTAAATTGACCTGCTGGTGTAAAGCCATCTGTAAGGTTAGTCCCCAGCTCCCCAGGAATGCTTCTGACCTGGGGATATGAAGTAAACATGAGGCAACTCTAATTTGTAGTGTGGTAAAAACAATCCATACCATGTCCTGAAATTCAGTGAAGAGGGAAGATTAAAAAGTGTTCAGACACCTTGCTGTCCCTACTTCTGACCCTTTCCACTTAAGGACCCAGTTGATACTCTAGGGAAGAAGTATCATCTGATTCATAGGATAATTAAGTCTCTTCTTGGGAAGTGACTGGATCTGCCACCACCCGACTTTTTCTGGCCTCTCAACTAAATTTTTCCATTTTTCTGACCCTCCACAATTATTTCATATATGGGGGAAATTTGTGCTTGCCTCTCCCCAGAAAAATCCTGAGAGCCTTTCCATGGATTTCTGCAGGCAGTGGATCAAGGATCAAGCCTAAAATAAATTGAGCAGGTTTTTTTCCGTCCACACATTTCACTCTTCCAGAAATTTTAAGATGTAAGCCTGAACCCAGCAGTGCCACTTCCCCTTATGGAGCAGCTAGCACAGTTTAAGTGATAGTTGTAATAGGAGCAAATTGAGTTTTAGTGACACAGACCACAACATATATAAAAAAGAAGTGTAAATAACTGGGAAATCCAAAGCATTTGCTGACACAAACCAAGAAAAAATACTGGAAAAGGAAGACATGAAAAAAGAAATCAAGTTTTCAAGCTCTGGGCTTGCAAACCTTTGGTTTTGTTGCTATGATGTATTTGTTCAGTATGTAGAACCTCCTTGGACATTACTGAAATGCAAGTAAAGAAATAATAATCAAATGTTAGAGAGAAAATAAGTATATAAAGATAATTCAGTTTGTCTATGTGAGGAGCACCTTCCTGGATATTAGCCAGACTGGAAGGCACATGTGGAGGCTACCAATCTGTGCTTACTCTGCTGATACACATTACTGTTGTGTGAATACTGGAAACAGGCAAAAATAGTGTCTGTTGTAATTCAAAATACCTAGGTTCTCATATACCTCTGCCAGAGGCTTCCAGCATGACCTTGGGTGAATCACATCCTCAGTGGCTTGGTTCCCACACTCAATTAAGAGAAATTTGATTAGATGGAAGCAGCTATTTTTATTAGTATAAATTATTTTTGAAGTGGAGGGAAAATAGGGAAGACATATGCAGAAAAATCTCAAATATTCCTAGTTTCAGTGATATTAGATATTTAATCTATTGATAACCCATGGTGTGAAAGAATTAAGTATTTAAAATAATGGAGATTATGATATAATCACTGTCTTCTTTCTGTGCCTTTAGTAATACCAGAGCTCAGTTTCTTTAGAAATAAAATGCAATTTGATGTCAATGTTAGGTCACTCCTAGAGCATTTGTGAGCTGGTATTTTCCAATAGGCCCCGATTTTTGGCCATTGACTAAAAAAATCATTATTTCTGAGGTTAAGGGGATGAAATATAATGTGATTCTTTTGTAATGTAAAACCAAAAATAGGTAAAATCAAAAGGAAGGACTAGAAACTGTATATATATGAAATGATCAGTTTTGTTAAGAATAGAACAAAAGCATTAAGTTTCATATTAAGTCAAAAGTTAATTTTTAACGGAATACATTTTACAGCTCTCTTATCTTTTTAACTTTATTATAAATTCAGTGGATACACTAGTGAAAATAAAGATGCTATCTATAAATATAGATCTGTCAATCTGGTGTGACTGCCTGTGACCCAGTCCCCGGGGCCTGCAGTTTCAGAGGTAGCATAACCTCAAACATAATGTTCAGATCTGATTCCCTGGTGTTCACGCATGCAAGAAAATATTCCTAATATACTTTAATCTCACCTGCTTTTACAAGAAAAAATATATTACTGGAAAAATTATATAAAACAATACTAAAGGTTAGTTACTAACTCTTCCAGATCTGCAATAACAGATTTGAAGGAATATTATCTTCTAGGAGAGGGGAATGATGCAGGGCAACTGACTCACAGTTCCACAGCCTGGTTTACACCTTTCAGGCAAAACTGCCATCTGTGCCATCAGTGCAGCTCCACTAGTCCTAGGAATTGTATGAGCTTTAGGGCAAAACCAACACCCTCCTTTTCTCACTCACCTGGTACTACCTAGAAAATTTAGAGGCCAGTAGCATACAGTGCCCGTAGCAATCCAGACCACCTGTCATTAAAAATCGCCCCCTTGCGCTGCTGCTGGCCCTGCATGGATGTTGAAAACAGTGGAGAAGGCTAAGAAAGCACTCAGCACAGACAAGGTTTGTGACTGTGGAACTGCAAAGGTTCAAAAGGCGCTTCTGAGCAAAATGACAGATGATACAAAAGCCTGGTCGGTGTGGCTAGGAAGGTGTTGGCAACATTGCTGTAAAATGGATTATAAATCCTTATGACTTGGATCATTAAAGAACTACAGCTCTCATTACTTCTCTCTGCTCTACTCTACATCAACAGAGGACTACACACTACAAAGCAGAGGAAGAAAATCCCCTCTGCATTCAGGAGAAACTGGAAGGTGAAGAAGCAAGCTGTGCTCATAGCATGCATTGCTTTTCTTCAGTTTCTTGTTTCATTTCATTTCCAGCTCCACTGAGTGACACATGTTCTTGGTTTCTTCTTTGGCATATGTGCAATCCTCTAGTCTTGCCTCATCAGACCATTATCCCAACCATGTCGTCTCCTCAGCTACTATGTTTTTCCTATGCATTCACCTCCCTCATCCAAATAATTTTGGGTTTGTTTCTGTTTTCTTGGGAGGGGGTTGTTTTGTTTTGGTTTTTTGCCCCATGGCTTTCACCTGGGTGCTAGTCTACTTGGAACTGACATTACCAATTGATTTCACATAACAAACAGAGGATAGCCTAAATATATATTTCAGTCTTTGGATATAGGGTTCGGTCATTAAAATCAATGCCTTGGAGGTGAAAGGCTTCATTGTCCATAAATAATTCCTGAGCTGCTCATTTCGGCTCCTCTAACAGAGTATCAACAATGGAGTATGGCATTTGGAAGATGAAATTTGAAAACACATGTGCTATGCCCATGTGCTGAAGTTTCCTTGTTTGGAGGGAATTCTAGTGGAAATGGGGAGTAGCAGTGGGTTGGTATTTTTGCACAAAATGGATAAGGAGAATTTTAATTTGTTTTTTTAAATAAAGAAATATCTGTGATAGTTTTAGCCCATTATTGAATAATGAATAATAAATGAATAATCACATGCTGTGTAAACAACTCAGGGTTACACCAGCAAACAATGCAAATTTCCAGTTTTAAATGAGGAAGTTCAAGTGTCAGGCAACCTAGTCCAGAGATGGAGGATCTCTTCTCACTTCTGTTGCTGAGCTGCTCTCAAATGTTAAGACAAGTCACCTCATCTCTCTGTGTCTCACTTCCTCCTCTGTAAAACAAGAAGAATTATATATCTAAAGTGCTCTCAGATCAATGGATGAGAACTTTATGTAATAGCAAGGTATTATTAACATCCTAATAATGCCAGGAGAGAAAATGATCAATAATTATTTATATTTTTCTTCACTGTTTGGGAGGTATTTATCTACTGACTATATTTTCTAAAGTCACATGCACAACAGCTGAATGTTGTCCCATTCTTGCAGAACATGCAGGTTTTTTTGTATCTATATGATATATAGATGAAAAACAGGTTAAATTCCAGTATTTCATTTCTCTCAAGGCTGGAGGACCAAAGTCAAAGGGAAAATCTAATGATTTACTGCATGAGCACGTGCAAAATCTATGCATAAATAAATTCTACAGGACTGTATATTCATGCTTTACTCATATTATTTTTTTAAGCTTGAATTTTTTTAGGAATTAAAATAAAAAATAAAGATTACTCTCAAAAATTGCCCCACATCAAGTAATCCATGTTTAAGGAATCGTGTATTTATTTTTAAAGTAACCTCATTACTACCAGACTACTTTTTCCTTTTGACAGTAAAGCAGAGTGCTTATCTTCCATATTTTCATAATGAAATCTCCCAAGCAGAGGATACTGTGGCAGATTTACAGCCTGCGAGCAGCAGAACTGACAGGCATTTTAATATGAAAGGAGATATGATGTCTTTAATGTACAGTGATGTCACTTCTAACAAGGTAGAAGCGTGCTTTTTGCACCGCAATCACCATAAGAAGTGAAACCTGTCTGCTTCAGGAGTCACCTTTTAACCCAGGAAAAGGTCACAAATAATAGAAAAAAGACAGGACTCTGCTTACTCAGGTGGAAGGGCACACTGGTGTTGGAGGAGCAAGGCTATTGTGGATGTGCATTATCTCCAGGAAGTTGAAGCTACAAATAGTCTAGCTAGAGCTAACCTTGAGAACAGAAAAGGAAAGGATAATGAAAATCCTCAAGGGAGTGTTAAACTGAAAGCTAGATTGCCTGTTGACCACCTTCTTTCCTTTTATCCATCACTGATTGGACCTAATAACTTGAAAGTGATATTGACAGCAATATAGTCCACCATTAACTGGACACATGATTATTTCACTGAGAGAAAAGACAGGAACCCAGTACCAAAACCTAAGTATTTCGGTCTACATTAGACCGGTGAATTTACTACTTTGTCTAGGAAATATTTGCCAGTGATTTTAAAGGCTGATTTAAAACATGCATTTCTTAAGTCCTTTCTTAAATGAGCTTTCAGCCCCTGACTGAAGGATTTTATCACTTCATTCTGCAGATGCACCGTTCTTAAACATCACATACAAGAACATTAGATTAAAAGGCCATAAAATAGCAAGAAATCTCAAAGTCCAACTTGTACATTGTGTTAGCATTAGGCTGGTGACTTTGGTTAAAGACAGGAAATTAAAACACGTGGTCACATACATAGATATAGATATCTCCTCAAGAGAGTTGCTTCCTTTGAACCAAAATTTCAGAAAATCGACTTTGGATACCATGTCTTTTGGTATTTTGGCAGTCTGATCTTGAAGAGATTGTAATAAGGATGAAAAGAACAACATAAGAAGTAATTCTGTTGTTTTCTATTATCTTTTCAGAAGTCTGAATGTTAAATGAAAGTGATTTTCAGGAGGATCTGAACCATCATATTCTCCTAGCTGGGATGCTGAGGCACAGAAACAGTGATATTCAGGTAAGGTAAAACAAGGAGAAAATCATAGTGTTGGCCAATCTGTATGGTGTTATCCCCAAAATGAAGCATGAATGTCAATACAGCTGCGTATCTGTGTGTCTTACAAAATCAGAAATCATGGTTGACCTCTTGAAGATGCCTGTAACATTCCACAGCTAGTCCTGTATTGGTTTGAATTAAATTTTTATAAATTAGTATATTCTTAGTGGTGATGTGATTGGTTTTAATTCACTTTGAAACAGATATCTCTCTTCACCCTCTTCAAAAGGGAGGGAAGAGAAACTGCGAATTCAGGTTTACATATAGAAATAATCTACTCAAATTTCAGTAGAAAATGTGAGAAATACTGGCAATATCGGTGAATTCTTCTCCCTGCTTTGAGCCTGTTCTTCTGACAGCAAAGGAACATTTCAAAGATAAGCCCTGTGTATGCTTAAAGACATGATAATATTTTAGTTATATTTTCCAAAAAGTAAAAATACTGGGAAATTAGATACAATGTGATACTGCTGTAGATCCGTAGATCCCTGGAAAATAAAAAATCTGATGCCATTAATGCAAGGTGATGGTTTGAAAGGTCCTGTAATAGTTTTTAGGGATCCTGTGTTTGGAGAGGAAAGCAGCTCGACAGACACAAGTCGTGAACTGCTTCACTTTCCACGCTACCTTATATCTGTCAATATATTGGTTATGGAGCTGTGCCGAGGCCAGTCTCAAAAGGCAGACTGTCACATTTCTCAAAAGATGAAACATCCCTGAGGGCACAAAGAATTCAGGGACACAAGCTGATAGACAGGAGCAGCACTGCAACTCTAACATTTTTATGGCTAAGTTCAACGAGTGAGTCCTTTAACGGATAATTGAATTGATGAAAGGCTTACAGTTGCCCCGATTAAGCTTGTTCTTTCTCCATATGTGAGGCTCAGGGTAGTTTAAGCGAAAATTGAAGAAGAAATTCAGGAGAGAGACATTCACAAGCTCTTTGAAAATTGGTCTTGCATGAAAAGCTTACCATTTGTTATGTTACGTGTGCCGTTTGTCCACACAAAGAATCCTGTTGCCCAAGAAATGCTATTTGCAGCAGCCTTTTTTTTTTCTTCTAACTAGGGATTTGTAAATATTTTTAGAACATGTCTCGCTGCTTCATGACTCATTCCCCTTATGATCTTTGGTATTTTTCCCATTTGTGATCGTGCAGCATCCCTGTGGCATATGGTCACCTGGGAAAGTATTATTAGGGAAGAAATTAAGGGATTTTAGCTATTTTTGGAAGGTAGAAATATGTAAGAAGAGCCCTATCAAAACAATGTTTTTCAATCTACTGCATTACATCAACCAATATCATTGTTTGTGCTTTCCATTCTGTATCCCTCTATTATATCTTTGTTCATAACTGAATTGTAAACTATCTGGGGAATATGCTTTGCTTCTGTGCCTGCTTATCCGGTGCCAAGTGCAAGAGGGTGATGGACTGTGACTGGGATCATTAGGTGCTGTGATAATACAATTTTTAAATAATTGTATTTTGGACCAGGAACTCAATAATTTCCTTCTGATGAAAGACAATGTTAATGGCTACATCCCTTTGCCAACCACCCTTGTTGAACAGCCAGGAGATGTCTAACCAAGTACTTAGGCAAGCAAGACACACCTTCCAGTGTAACTAGATTTAGGAAATATGACGTAATTCTTCAAGCCTAAACTTGGATTTAGCACTGGAAGTATTAGCAGAATGATGCCATGACAGCATGAGGGTACAGTCAGGAGCAGGACTTACTTTTTATGGCTCAGGAATAGATCATGTGCTGTGTGAAGTTATGAAAGCTATTGTGAGGTTGCTTAAATAATCTTAATAGAAATTACATTCCACAAACAAAACTTATTATTTAATAACCCTAGCCACAGTTTGGATACTACAGAATACAGCTGACTGATGTAACAACTTACAGATTTCTGATTTGTCACAGGACCTCCAGATTGCTGTCAGGTTTAAGGGCAGTGACTGGAGATAGGCCAATTTCAATCTCTGTATTCCTGTTATCCTTCAGCTGTTAAGACAGTAAGGGAAAGGGGCAGTCAATTTATACCTGAGCCTATAATTGATCAGTAGGATCAATAGGATGGCAGCCGCTTATTTTCAGCATAAACTACATTTTTTTGAATATTTCATTCCCAAATTGCACCTCTGGAGACAGCAAGGTACCAAGAGGATCTGATGCCGACATCTTAACTTGGCAGTGCCTGTTGTTTCATTTGTTCTTGGCCTGCACAGTCAGACAACATCCTTGCTGGACCAGGACAGTCAGATATGGCCAACTAATCTGCACTAAGCAGTCTGAGTCTTGTAAGCCATATTAAGTTACTTATATAAGTTACAAGACTTGGCTAGCATGCTTATACTCTCTCCCTAAATATATGTAGGTATATGCTGAGTATTCTAATAGACTTCTTTAGAAAAAAAAGAAAATATGTAATTCACAGTTTCCTTTTATTTATATGTATGTTCTGCGCAATTACACATTTCCATTACTCTCACAGGATAAGGTATATGAAATAATAGACCATATACTTAAATATTTATTTTTTCTTTAAATAGGGTTGGATTATAACTGTAATTTTTTCTGGTTTTGGAATCCTTCCACATGGATTCCATTCGCCATTCTGTGGCATCATTCACCATTCTGTTTATTTAACCAGATTGGTGAGAATGTTTGACTTTTTAAAGCACCTTCTCCTTATGGAGAATTAAAGCTTATAGCTGGAAAACTGGCCATCCAAGCTCAGTCATTTCTAAATATTTTGTTAATTTTTCCTGGTGAATGGTCCTCTCAAATTCAGATTGCATGATCAGTTCAGACTTGCATCAAACACTCCTCAGAAACAGCAGCTCACAATGGGAAAAGATAACCTATTTCCTTCAAGCACTGTAGCTTTATCTGTGAACTGTAGGCATCACATGAAGATTGATTAAAGTTCTGCTGACACTTAATACAAAAAGAAAAAATAAAAATTGCCCTCCTTGCCTGTGTCAAAGGATAGCTATCTCAAATTCTGGCCACTTATCTCTGAGGTCTGTAACTGGCTGATTCTGTTTATCATTTAAGATGCCCATGTTTAGAACAACATCCAGAGGATGATGGTAATGAGGAACCACAGTCATGGCTCCAGAGGAACACATTAGTATTAACCTCAATGCTAGGTCACACACTACCTCCTTTAATGAGGGATGTTAGGACTTCACAGACAGGTGCATCTTGAGCTGAAGAGGAACATAACCTTTTCTACCTTATCATGTCAGGTGGCAAATTTGAACCACAGTGGGCTGGAAAAGGCTTGCTCAGCACTGCAGATAATTCAGTTCCTCAGTCATCTTTCCTCTTTATCTCCTGTTGACATGCTCCAGACTATAAAACAATAATAGAAACCGTGCTCAGATTAATATAAACCTTAAGAAGGTGTACAATGGGCTTTGTTCCTTTCCACTTGTTCACCTCTGTGAACTGCAGAATGGGGTGCCGTTGGTGAAGAGGTAAGGGATGAAACCTGGAGTGCACTTTGGCATCCACCTGTCTGTGTCTGACAGACCACCTTCAAAAGCCTCTGTAACCTTGCCCTGCCTAAGTGCAAACCCACGGGGTTTTTGAGGGGGGCTGTTGGTTGTGGACAGGGATATATGAGTTGGACCTCGTCCTTTTCTGCGTGGTGTGATTCTGTTAGTCTGTGTTCCCTTGGAGTTTCTATTCTTAAATATTATATGCACGTCTCCAGAAAATTACCTGTGTAAGATTATAATGAAAAGTTTCCCAGGAACCGCCACCTTGTTATCTGTTCCACAATGGGTTCACTCATAAAATAAGCTTGAAATATACCCTATTTCTCTTCAGGTTTTGGAGGATAAAAGTCGTTGATTTCATTAGCCATCAGTCGGAGACAAAACAGCTCATAGATCTGAAAGTGCTGAATCCAAGTATCATTATTTATGGTTGGAAGGCAGCATGATTCAGTGAAATATGCTGCTTTCCCCAAGAGTTATGTAAGAATTACCACTTTGATGCTGCTTTGAATCTTGGATAAGCCACGTAAACATTTTGTGACTCAGCTTCCCCTTTTATAAAATGTGCAAAATGGGACATATCGTCACTGTGAAATGCTTGGAGGCAGCGACAGGGCCTCTTTGCTACACTAACAGTAGCAGCGATCTTTAAGGCAGGACAGCAGTGAGCTGCAGGTGTGTCAGCATTGTCTGTTGTCATGGTTTAACCCCTGCCACCAACCAAGCACCACAGAACCACTCACTCCCTGCTGGTGGGAGGGGAGAGAGAATTGGAAGGGTAAGAGTGAGAAAATTCATTGGTTCAGATAAAAGCAGTTTAATAGGTAAAGCAAAATCCCCATGTGCAAGCAGAGCAAAACAGGGAATTCGTTCAACACTTCCCATGGGCAGGCAGGTGTTGGGCCATCCCCAGGAAAGCAGGCCTCCATCATGTGTATTGGTGGCTTGGGAAGACAAATGTCATCACTCTGAATATCCCCCCCTTCCTTCTTCTTCCCCCAGCTTTATATGCTGACCATGACACCATATGGTATGGGATATCCCTTGGGTCACTTGAGGTCAGTTGTCCCAGCTCTGTCCCCTCCTTGTGCCCCCTCAGCCTCCTCTCTGGTGGAGTGGGGTGAGAGGCAGAAGCCTTGACTCTGTGTAAGCCCTGCTCTGCAGTAATCAAGCTCTGTGTTATCAACACTGTTTCCAGCACAAATCCAGAACATAGACCCATAAGAAAAAAACTAAATCCACCCAAGCCAAATCCAGCACACCTGCTCTGCAGGAGCGTGGAGACAAGCAAGTCTGTTGAGCGGCGGCCAAGGCTACAAAAGCTTGGTGATGCCAGAGAATACCTGTAGCCACTGGGCTATCCAGAATGCCAGACTTCTGCTGCCTCTGGAAGGCCAACAAGATGTAGTGACCTGACAGCAAGGAAGGGAAAGCAAAGCTCTCTCCTAAGAGCTAAGATCATTAGTGGGTATCTAAAGGGGAATACTTGTGGTGACATTGATTTATGCAGTCTTTTAATTGCATTAAAATAGGTGTAGCCAGTTACATGTTTGCAGTAGAGAAAGCTTTTATGAGGCCAGACTAATGAATGAGCCCCTCTGCACCCTCTAAAATCATTTGAGTCTCTCCCTTGTGTATAGATCGAAATTGCAACAGCAGCCACAGCACAAGTGTGCCGGTACCTAGAGAACAGTCCAGTGCAGGCCCATCAGTCAGTGTCCTATTGATCATACTAACAGAAGGGGAATAGCAGCGTATCAGTGCTAAAACGTTGCCCTGGTTTTATATTTGAGCGTTTTTCTAGATCTAATGTAATTTCAATTATATCCTCTACAATTATATATTATTAAGAACCACGTGCTTTATTAAATTAAAAATGTGCTGGAAGTGTCAGTCATCTTTTTGCATCTGGTAGAATGGAAAGGGCTGCAGTAGATCCACATGGAGCCCAAAAGCCTGCTGAGAGGGCTTGAAAGAAGTTTCAATTAGTGGACAGATGTCCACAGCAAGAAAAATATGCTGATGCTCTAAACTTCTTTATTCTGACCCTCCCATTTACTTACACATGTTAGAGACAGACCTACAGCGAAGTCACTATTGAGACTGAGGAGGATAAGCAATAGCTTTTCAGACATGATCTATTCCTGGTAGCTGATGATTGATTTTAGACGTTTTAATAAATGCACCTACCTTTTTTTTTTTGTAGTTATGGAATCGTTTCTGGTGCATAAAAGTGTTGCATTACATCGCCACACTTCCAGAGTGCAGTGGCAGCAATAGCTATATTTCAGCTGCCCTTCTTAATCATTCAGGTCCAAGAAAAGAATGTGCCTTTGAACTGCTTGAGGGACAGCGTGATTGCCATCAAGTATAAGCACAGCTCCCGTTCAAGCTGTGGGGCCAAGGTCAGTGAGGAACTAGCGCTGATCGATGCCACCCCAACAGAGCTGTCAATAATAAAAGAAATCCATGACAGAAGAGGGTTGTGCCTCGTACCACAAAGTGCCTCTTGTCAGCAGCAATGCTGTGTCCTGAGTGGACAACTCGTGGGCTAATGAATGAGATGGTTTCCATTTTTAGGATGATAGAACACAATTGTTTATCAAAACTAGGGGACTGGGTGTTTGGTTATTTTACAACAGCAGTGTCAAGTGTTCTGCTTGTTATGGTTATGTTGTGCAATGCTAGAAAAAGTATAAAGCTGACAGCTAAATTCGTTTTGCTAAGTGTAACCTTTACTGTGATCCAAGAAGTGTTTATCTTGTCCCATATCAGTACTTTGTTCACCATAAAACTACTCTTTTGCTATGCAGAATTACACATAGGCACTTTTTCCTTCTCCTACATCTGTAGAAACTTTATGGAGAGCAATATCAGCAGGACTGTATGAACAGGGTTCAGGAGTGACAGATACCTATTCTTACCTCTGCTGCTGTAATTTTTATGGGCCTGATCCAAATCCACTTGAAGTTTTTACAAAAGGCTTCCATTTGTTTCGATGAACTTTGCAAGAAGTCCCAAGAGACACTTGCCAACTTTTTAGAGAAGAATTGTCAAATAAGGGGAGTCCCACTTCGGTCACTTAGGGACTGATCCTTAAATGGTGGTCTCGAGATTTTTGGATTATGCACCCCTTTCAGCAAAAAAATACACACCCCACTATACATATAATCATTTATCTACTTATTTATAAATTATATACACGTACTACTGTACTAATAAATTCATCATCATGACTGGGCTTCGCGAACGAAGATTTGTGAAAGGTCTCTACCCACGTTTGTCACAAGCGCGCTGGTGGCTAAAAAGGCCAATACGAGACAGGCATGTTCAGTTGCGAAAGGCACAGCAGAAAGACTCCTTGGGTGTTAACTAAGAAATTATATATATATTATAAAACATTCACAAAATAGAAATTTAAAAAAAACCAAAAAACAACAAAAAAGATGAGTCAAAAGTGAAATAGATTAAATTATATTTTTAAAAAGTTATTTACCAATGGTACACACAAAAAAAATTTCTTCCTGCAGCCCAGTGGGCTGTCTTGTGTATACCCCAGTTTGGGGACCATTGTCTTAAAAAGTCCATTCATCAGCAGTGGCAACTTTTCATCGTATACCTCCCAGAAGTTTTTTATATACAACTACTTGTATGCACATCACTGTTTGGGAACCACTCATTTGTGTGACAGATAAGTTTGAACACTTTACAGTATCGTCAATGGCAAAACCCTTCTCAGTTTTTCCCTCTGCAGAGAGGAAAAAACCCCAGGGAATATAACAAGGTTACACACCCTGCAAGGGTTTTTTTGAGAAGGTAACTGTAAGACTACTACTGTTATAAGTCTTACAGAATGCTAAACATTGTAACATATATGTTTCTCGGACCAAAACTATCCTGGACAAACTGTGGAGGCTAATAAATGAGCCTGATATTACCCTTTTACATCATAAGAATGGTCTCATAATTATCATAATTTATGTTAGGATGCCAGAACCATGCTCCTTCCCCAAACTAAATGATTCAGCAAAGAATCGTAATAAAAAGTGGCTATCTGTCAGATTATGCTTTAGCTAGGGTTGAGCCAAATTTTGGACTCACTCATGAAAAGCAGCTGTATTCAGCCCTCGTTATATTCGGCTTGGCCTAAAGAATCTTTTGCACATACCCTTCATTTTATTCCCCAGAGCATATTCTTAAGTATATGAGAACAAATTATGTTAATTTTTCAATAAGAAAACCCCAAATAAAATTAATTTATATCATTACTAAGACATCTGAAAAAAACCAATAATTTTATGAAAGACAAAATTTCCAAAGGTACAAAATTATTCAAAACATGCACAAAAACTGCTTACCTAAATGTCACTCTAAAATTTTGAAATCTCCTTCATAGTTATCTTTCCTTTCTCTGTTTTATGACCTTAGGACAGAGAACATGTCTATTTAACATCTACATTAAAATGTAGCATGTCTACATTGAAATATTCAATTACTATTACGCACTATAAAATCAAATTATCACTAACTTCCTCATATCTTGCCACTATATTAAAATTAATATCATCCATTTATCCAAACAAACATTGTTTTAGGTGAACATCCTAAGGCATTATTTAAAAGTGGATTTCTTCTTTATTTTTAATATATACCATTTGTTGCATGCAGACTAAGTAATATATGCAAAAGAGGCACAGCTCTGTGGTATTGTCACCTTGTTAATATTGCAATAACCAGCTTGCTCAAAAGGGAAAAAAGTTAAAGATAATATAGGACACCACAGAATATAAAGTCCCAATGCCACACAATAAGAAGTCTCATATGTCAGTCACTGAGTTAACATGAAAGATTTCCAAATGAAACCTTGGTGTAAGAAGCCCATCACAACCACAAGGGTTGGAAATATTCTCTCTTGCCATTTGAAAAATGTTTACAGGAGAAAGAGCTGGAGTCTGTCCCACCATCAGCTCAGACATGAGTTCACCGCTCTCCAAAGGGGAGTGAGTAGAAATTAACTCAGTAATGCCTTGTCTTCTGCTGTCACAGGAACTTGGTCATCCTACTGGACTTTATTTAACAAATCAATGCGGTGAGTAATCCATACAATAGCAGCTCGTGGAAGGAATAGCATTAAACTGCAACTGGTTGATCTATGGCTAGAACAAAGCTTACCTAGAAGCTCAGTTCAAAAAATCACCCAAGCAGGAGCGAAAGAAAAGCTCTGCTTGGGTGAAATTAATGAGACCAATTAAACTCAGAGCTGTGCATTTTGGAAGAAGGTAATGAGAGGTCTCTGCAAATTCTATAAGGTCAAGGAATCCTCATCTAGAATATTTTTTTTTCATTTAAGTGTGTGTGTGTGTGTGTGTGTGTGTGTATTATATACATGAAATATATGTATTTGTGTATGTGATTATATTAAAAGCATAGCATTTGCATACTCAGCAGTAAAACCCAGTTAGTGCAGACATACAGTTAACAAGAAGAAAGTGAGCAGTTGACTTGCTCCTAGCAATGTCATATTTGTCCCTTTGTCAGCCTGGACTATAGCAACAGCAGTTTACTGTCACTGCCATCAGGGTCAGCAGATCTTATGGGCAACTTGCTGTTCATTACACACGTTTAGAAACATTAACATGCAATATTAATTTTAATTTTAAAAGCATTCTGTAACTTTAGTAATACATGTAACATTTACACATAAAAAACGTTTGCATCTGAATCTAGGTCAGCTCATTGTCTCTGTCATGAAAATAATACCTAATACCTGAATTTGTCAGGAAACTGATCTTAGCCATGTTGAATCTTTGCTTTTGAAGGTGGAGATTGTCAAGTCTTTCTGTTCACAACAATCTGACACAAGAGAAGTACCTCTGGCAAGCTGATTGTATTTATCCATCTTGCAAGCAGTTGTCCAGCCTGTGGATCTCATCTCTTACTCTGCAGGAGTGTTTTGCAGCCAATATAGACCTGCAGGATGCACAGGCAAAGAGCTGGTAAAGACTCACCAGGTTCCTGAACCTGAAACCACACGTATGACAGTAATACTGAAGTAATTTTGACTATTTGCATAACTTAAGGCACATTTGGGGCTGTGCTGGTTAGCATCAAGTTTAATATTACAAAAACAACAGATTAGTTTGACCCCAGGTTTTTTAAATGTTGAATTGTGTAATGTGAAGTGGTTTGGACAAAAAAGTTTGAAACAACTGGCAATAACGCATGGAAGAGTTCATGCAACTTCAGTCAGAATGAGGAAAGATAACCCACATCGAAATCATTTAGTAAAAAGAAAAACACCTGAATAGAATTTTATTTCAGTTCATCATAACCAGATGATCTATAGTTTACCATAGTTTCCATTCTTAAAAAAAATTTGTGGGCTAGATAAAATTCTATTACTGTACTTGTTCTCAGTACCAAAAATATGTCCTTGACTAGATAGCCTCAGTCACAAACAGTAACATATATTTTCCTGCTACTTGCTGGTACAAACAGTGCAGTGTTAGGACCAAATTGGAACAGAAACTAATTTATTTGTGCAGGCAAATGCAATTATAGTGGAAATTATAGATTTTCAGATTATTTTTTCTTTTTACCAAATAAGTACAATGTTGAGAACATATCCAAATTCTTCATTAACTTATATTTAGTAATTTTTCCTAAATTTTTTTTTTTGCAGTGATTTTGTTTTTCTCTTCTTAGTCAAAGTGGTTTGAGGTGGTCCTGGCCTCCCCAGAAGCCTTCATAAAGCATGCTAAACAAGACATGTACCTTCCTTGTTTAAAACTCATTTAGGAGGAAAATGTTAGTTCCAACTATGCAGTTTGAATTTTTACCACCTATTGTTTCTGCTGACGTTATAATAGAAGGGAAAAAAATCCCCAAGTTTCTGATATTTTACAGGCAATTTCAAAATTCCATTGCTATTTAGAGGACATTTGGATTGAGATAGGAATCTTTGTCCTGGACTTTCAGAGGCATTTGAAGTGCACTCTGGAGCATGAAAGAAGAAATGGAAATACTTTCATAAGGAATTACTGCCTCTGAAACAGGAATGTTTTGCGTAAGTTTGTTGACATTTGGTGGATTATTTGTGTCTGTCTTAGATTGCCTGCAGTTGGGAATTTTCCACTATTACTAGACTGCATGTAACACTGCTAGAGCCTCAACTGTAGACATGTCATTTGTGTCCTTACCAACAGATTGCAAATTTTTTCAGAGCAGATTTGGGTGGCACAGTAATATGAATGACTACGTCTGCTGGGACATCAGAAGGGCTGGAGCCTGAGCTGAGCTGGCAGGCAAGCTGTAAGTACCTCTCCTCAGGCCTTGGATTTTTTTGTGACAGTAGCCGCCATAAGAAACCTTGTCACACAGGAAGACAGGGTTAATGTACTCCGAAACTGTATGTATTTCATTTGAATAGAAATACTTGTGTAGAAGCTGTATGAAAAATCTAAGGACTCCTGGCCAACTGGTTGAGGGAGAATGGGAGAATTAGTGGAGTGTGGCCAAGCCTGTGGCTGTCTTTGCTGCCCACCTGCAGCAAATGCCTTCTCCTGCCCTACTTCTCTGGTGTATCAGAGCTTACACCACCAGGACAATGCTTGGACAGCAAAATCACGTGAGGCGGATGTTCTTGGCTATCTCTTGGGTTTCCTCTCTGTTTGTGAAGGAAACAACTTTATGTTTTTGTATCTGTCTGACCATGCAGGGTGTTTGCCACGCCACCAAGTTATATGCAAACAGAAGTGGTGTACCTGGGACAACAGGGAACCCATCCAGGCTTCCCATACAAACAGCTGTTTCTGAGCAGCCTGTTGTCACTAAGGAGCAAGATCTCAGGGTTATCATATGTCATTAGTGAAAATATCAGCTCAATGCCAAGCAACAAATGAAAACAAAAGAGAAGGCAAATTACACATGAGGGATTGTTAGAAGTGTCATGGGTGAAGCTGTTACAATGCAAGTGGGGAATGCAAAGTAATTTCTGAACACATGCTTGGTACTGCACTATGGTGCGTGTTACACAGGGAGAAAGCACCCTTGGCTCCAGGGGAGACTGAACCATAAATTGTCAGAGGCCAGAGCAGTCAGTCTCTGGCAGCATGCACACCGTAACAAGGACCAGACAGCTCTGTCATTACTCTGCTTTCTGGGCATCTGCCCTTGGCCACTGCCCTGGCCAAGGTGGCCCTTGGTCTGACCTAGTAGAGCTGTCTGGTGTTCTTACATACCTACCTTTTATCTCCAATGTGCAGCTGCTTCTGGAATAGAGCTTTGCAGATGTACGGACACCCAGAGCTCAGCCTGGTGGTCATGCCTGGGTGAACAGCAGATTTGGCTATTGATACTTGAGGATACAGCCAAAGAAATGTCTTCAGCAGTGTTTCTAGCTAACAACTTCAGCATGTCTTGTGATATTTGATGTTTCCTAAGTCCCCAGTTCTCGGAGTTATAGGAGCATGCAGGAATATCGTTGCAGAGGTTCAGGTTACACCAGCTCCTGGGTTTGTAAGCTGTTTGAGAGGTCAAATCCAGTCAAATGCTTGTGTGGCTTATCTTGTATTAAATATTGCAGTAGTCATCTTATCTATCTGAGAAAGGTGAAGGGTTCAGTGACCCCAAGACTTGAATCTGTGGTGCCAGGCAGTCAGGGAATTTTTCAAACTTGCTGTATTATGCTTATCCTCTTACAGTCTGTCTTTTTTTAAAAGGTGGTGTTAAAGATTGCAATACAGTTAAAAAGGTACAGTAAAAAAACCCTCTGATTGTATTCATTTGTAAGCCTTGCTTATGCTCTGATCCTACAAAGCACTGAGCTCCTCAAGTAAAAGGGATTTTAACTTCTGTAGGAGTCACTGGGAATTCTTGTACTGTACACTCAGTCAGAAATCGGAAGAAGAGAGAGAGCTTGAACAGAGTTCAGAAATGTCTTTGGAGTTCACTCATGACAACACTCACAACCTTATCACAAGGTCATGATCTTAAAGGGCTTCTCCAACTCTCAGCTCCCATAGCTGTGGTAATATGAGTATGTTTGCTATCGTTATACAAACAAACAAATGTCTAACCTTTGTGACTGAGAAAAATGTGAAAACATTGAATCCATTTATCTCAACACCAGCAGACCAGCCAGACGACTGAAATGTCACAGGACTCTGAAATACAGTAATTCTTGAAACAAGCTCATGGTATTTTTTACATGTTTAGAGTTATCAGTCTTGAGATTTTCAGACTTATTTCCCGTTCCCCCATTGTGTTTCTTATTTTATGTTTTGGACAAAAAAATTCCTATGTCTGTTTGCACATGGGAGCAAGCTAATCTGCTAAAAAATTCTGAGACCAAGACTGCTTGTCTTGATAGGATTTTTTGTGGGTAGCTTGCTGGGTCACTACTGGCCCTCTTAAAGGTGATACTAGTGCTACCATGAAAGGGCTTTCACTGATTGAACAAGCCCTGCTATGTGTTACAATATTTTGATGGTTTCTGTATGTCTTCTGATACATTCAAAATAATTTCACAAGCTCTTCCCACAAATAGTGGGATCAGGTTAATGTAAAAAACAGCACCTTCCCTGTGAGCCCTGAGCTACTGTTTCATCCAGGCTCTTCAAATGCTTTAAGGATGGGCAGTATTTTTGTTCAAAGCTCTTGGCTATTCCTTTTGGACATAAGCGCTCTAACTGCTTAAAACTTTTCCAAGGAGATCTTCTAAATAACACTGATACACAAAAAATGCTTTTCTGTTTGCCTGCCTGGAGTATGTAATCTTATATCTGACCAATGTAATTTATTATCAATACCTGAAGTGGATTGCTACAGCTTCCCCCATATATTAATAGCTGTAGCCATTATTTTCTAAAGAAGAATCTCCCGGGCCTTTCTTGTGATATAAGAATTGCTGCTAACTGGGTAGCTGGCTGGAAGGGATGAGAGTGTCCCCTGCTATTATAAATCTAGTGAGCTCACCTTTAAATGTCTGTCTCTGTTCTCCCCTTTGGGCATTGTTCCAGCCACTTTTTGGCCTTTTTATTTTAAAGAAAAATCCTGTCCATATGGTCGAAGGAGGAAGTATACTTGCCCTCAGATTCAGTTAATGTGTGCTGATTCTATATATTTTGGAACTGGACTACCATTGTGCAGAAGATAAAAAAAGAGCCCTCTTCAATGAAAAACTAAATTAGTAGCCCGCATGCATCAAACAAGAATAAAAGCCTGTGCTAGAGGATACAGTAGATCTAAATATGCATGCCCTGATTCACGTAGACACCAAACTCTTTCAAACAGAACCATAATTTAACCTATGAAGTAATTAAAGCCATGATTATGGGGAGGGAAGACACCACAGTTCAGGCTGCAGCTAGACTGCTTTCCATTAATAGAAAGCTTTATTATTCCCTCCCCCAACACACATACTTAGCTTTAAAAATTATGTTGGTTACAAAATTCCTGTCTGCATTGAAGGCATAGCAGATTTTTTAGGCAAAATTTCAATAAAGTTAGTGTGAGTTTCCCAAGTTATCTGATTGTAGTTTTGGTCCTTTATTATCTGCAAAAGGAAGCTCACTTATTCTGCAGTCTTGCCACATAAATCCCTTTTACCAGATTTTTGAGGAAGACAGATTGGCTTCAATTAAAACATACTTCTTGTTTTTATTCTAGGTAATTCTGAGACCAGTCTCCCACACACCAATATCAATGGATTTTTTTTCTCTGCTGGATTTAGCAGAAAGAGGAATGCCAGCTGAAATCTAGAAAGATCATGAGAGGGTTTTTTTTCACACAACCTGTGATTAGACTGTGATACTTATTGCTACAGGATTTTGTGAATCTCACTCTTTTATATATATTGAAAATGTACTCAGGGAACTTAATCAGAGAAAAACCTATGAGGGACTTTCAAATATACAGATAGTAATTCTACTTAAAAAGAATAATCTCTGAATCTCACATCACTAGAGACTACAGGACTATACTGAAAATATGTCACTGCATTTTTGACACTTCTTATTCACTTCCTTAGGCATTTGCTATTGACTTCTGCTGGAGGAAAAGTACCTGGTGGCCTGGACCTTTGATTTGATCAAAACAGTCCTAGGTATGTCAACAAAAAATTAACTTTGACTCAAAGGATTGTATTTTATAATCACTTTCGATAATCATAAGGAAAAGGAACATGGTCATATTTTCAGCTTCTGGGATAAAATATATGGACAACTAAGATGTGATTTGAAACTTTTGCAATATTTGGGGGAATACTTTGTCAGAATAAGAGCCTGAAGATTGCTGGTTTTCTTTGTTTACTAAGCACTTCCTATTTCTTTGTATTCCTGAGAATTGTACCACTACACATTGAAATGTAAGAATCCATAAAGGGCAAAGGTAATGATTTTTTAAGAAATTGTCATTCTTTTTATAGCTAGGTGTCTGATCATTTTTGCAAAACTGGTGAAAAAATTTGGGTTTTGTTATTGAGATTTTGAGTTCTGCTGATCCCTTTAAAAAAAAACAAAAACAAAACCACAACCCCCCCTATTTCAAAAGTACCTTTGCAACTTGAAAGAAACCTTTAGGATATTATTGATGGCCATTCTCTTCCAAAATGCTCCTGAGGTACAGGGCCAGGCCCAGGACTCATGCTTCGGTTCTTCCACTGAAATTCTCCATCCTCCGTAGGCCTTGTGAGGACTGTGTTCATACTACTTCCAAAAGGTCAGACCCATTCCATTATTCCTGTTTTCCAATGAGGTAACTGGACATCTTGCCAAAGGTCACTAGAGAAGCCTCCTGGAGTGTCAGGAGCAGAAAAGAAGTGTCATAGGCTACATCGACATCCTTGATAGAGCCTCATTTGTAAACGGTTTCTATCTTTCCACTTAGGACAGCTATAAAACCAAGATAATAATGTTTTTACTTAGCTTTGAAAGGAGCTTTGAGAGCTAGAAATAAATGCTTACACTGCAAAGGCAAAGATTTATTTTTCACATGGAGTGATTGCAACTGAGTAAAAAATGGGAAGAGGATCAAAAACGGTTGGAAGATTCATGATCACAAATGACCGTCAGTGACACTAGTTTTCCTAATGTTTTAGGTATTTTTGTATGTCCTCTAGGGAGGTTAATATATGTCCAAGAAAAAGCTTTGTCATTAGGTACTCTAACTTTTTGTTGCCTGGCCCTGACATGCAGTTCCAAACCTTATGTTAGGCACAGCGCTTCTGACTGTGTGAATATTGAATAACTTTTGCCAACAGGAGAGCAGTGGACCTGCCTCAGAACACTGAGCTGGAAGGCAAGAGCCCTCTGCTAGGTGGAAATTAATTTTTCAAAGGAGCATAGTCTCTACTCTTACGCAGATTTTGCTGGGATTTAAAGATACTTCTTGTTTCAGGGATCTACTTCTTAATTTAGGTGAGATTTATCCCAAGAACCTCAGGTATAGAAGAGTCGAGATCCTTGAAAAACCCCATTTTATAGTAAAACCTGTATAATAAATATTGACTCTGGCCTTAAATTAAAAAGGAATAATTTATTGCTAGAGTTTGACTACTTTCCTTGAAGATGCCCAAGGCATAAACTCTGGGCATCTTCAAGGCCTGTTAGGGCAGAGATGAATGAGGAAAAGGCTGGCTCTCAGCCAGCAAAGCTGACCACAGCAAGGGAGAAGGATGATGCATTATACCTTGGCCAGTCCATGCTGTCCTGACTCCAGGCCATTGTATGGAAGAAGCGTAAGGACAGTGACAATTTTGAAGAAGCTGAGGTGCTGAAACTCAGCCAGCCCAGGACCACCCCTGCTTTAAAAGCCAGCCTCTGGGAACAAACAAGCTCAGCTAGACACAAAATCAATCTTTAGTTAAAATCCATGATCTTTCCAAAGCTTGTTAAGCCCAGGATAATAGTAGGGTCCGAGAGCTGGCTCTGAGAATGTAATGCTTTAACACAGAGGTCCAGTTAAAATACCCCGGAAGCAAAGCACTGGCTTACAGAATGGTTAATCCATCTTCCCTCTCTGTCTCTGGTGCCTATAGTTCCTGCTCATTTGAACTGTCATATCCTTTCTCCATTATGTAATAGCCTAGAGGTCACACATGTTCCTCTGCTTTGAATAATACATCTCTATGAAGACTCAGTATCTCTGTTTGAAAATTTATTTCTTTCATTTTAATATTTTATCAATTTTGTCCTAAATGGATGACCTTAACTGGTTGCAGTTCATTTCATTTCTTCTCTGCTTAAATATTTTAGAGGTTCCAAAGTACAAACATCATTCATGCGGTGTGTAACAAAAATGCTCAGCTTGAGTGTTGGATTATTTAATTGTAATTGTCAAACTATTACTAAAATGGATTATTTTTTTCTTTTTGCAATTTCTTCCCCCCACTCCTTTTCCCCATTTCTAACTTCTTTTGTCACATCCTATATGCTGGTATTTAGCTACATTCCAGTGCTTATATAAGAGCTATACAATGCATTAGTACCATCACTTGTAAACAACAGACAGGCAAAAGTCAAAATCACTATGCAATGGGGACAGGCATTGCATTCAGAAAATACCTCAGTGACATAATTGATGCAGTACCAAATACAGCATTTGGTGTGTGGTACAAGTAGAGCCTTTTGTCCTATATTTGAACAAAAAGGAACCAGAGTTATATTTTATGAGCTGGCCATCTTGATGCTGTAACCAATCTGGATTTCATTAAGCTAGAAGAGGGTTGTATTTGAATGGTAAATCATCACAACATATACATGTGCAACAGGAAACAGGAGTTAACAAATACCTGGCAGTCTTAGCTGTGAAAATGAGGTATGCTGCTAGACATGCCTTTTGGGGCAGATAAGGTTCTTTGAAAGAGTAGCAGTCCTACCCCTTCTCAAGCCTTTCTAGGTAATTAAATTCTGTCTTCATAAATTTCGGTATCATCTGGATTCCTGTCCTGAGCAGGTTGATGTCACTACAGGCAGCTTCACACTGACAGTTGCCGAGTGCCTGGTCTTACTGACCCTTCTGATGTATAAAATGCTTTGGGTTATTTAGATGTGAAAGGCAATAAAAGCTAGTAAGCACCATTTGATTTTATGATTGTTATTCTGTGCTTATGCTATGCGAAAGCAGAACTAAGATATGTGCAGTTCACACTATGGCATTTTTATTAAAAATAGGAATAACAACACTGAGGGAATCTGACTCATGTCCTTGAATGATTTTAAAAGAACTGTAGCTGTTCTGTGTTTGCAAAATATAAAAATGAGTATACAATCCATTTTTTTATATTTAAAAGATTTGATTATTTGAGCAGGTCTGCATTTATGCTGATTATTACCTTTCTCATTTTCTTCTATCTTGCTTTTGTTCAGCAGCTCTAGCTGTTTCAGCAGTGTTAGTAAGATATGGATTCATGTTTCATTTCTGACATCTCTGTGTCATGTTACAGTGTCATAACCTGTCTTCTAGTTTGTCTATGCAGTATTCCACATCAGAAAGACGCATTAAATCCTTTTCTTTCCCACTAAGTCCCTAACTGCCATATTGAGGACATCATGAAAGAAATGGCACCACCTCTCTTGCACTGGCTGAAGGATTTTTTTTTTGCCTTGTGTCATGTCACCACAACAGATGTCGTTCGGGTCACCGAAAGCAGGCATCTCTGTGCCTCCATGTGAACAAATGGGGATGTCTTGTTTTCATGTGTGATTCCCGGGCTGTGCACAGAGGTGAAAATGAGTGGAAATGAGTGAATGTATAAGCAGGTTGCCTCTTGTTCTCTCCTGTGATGGAGATCTGGATCCTTGGATGTCAGCCAATTAGTCCTGTAAGGTTTTTTTGTTTTCCTGCAAACCATAGAGTAGATGTGTTAAAACCAGAGTAAATGCTTTGAATAGTTCTTCAAAGGACGCTTGAAACACTTCTTGCATATTTTTTGCCCTGTACAAATAGCTCTCCTGGTTCCTGAGAAAGTTAATGAAGGTAACCAGTGTTGCTTCTGTAGCTACAGGGGTTTTCTGATTCAGGTGGTGTGGCAGGTGAGGCTATCTTGCCTCAACAGGGAGTGTGTTAATATAATCCTTCAGAAAGTTTTTGCAAACACATCCTCCACATCCCTAATTATATAATTAAAAAGTATAAGCATTGAAAATCCTTCTAAATACATATTTAAATCCTAAGGGATCTCCTTAGACTGGAGCATTATACGAGATAGAGAGCTTAGAAATGAGTTGTACTAAAGCCTGATACATTACAACAATTATGAACATGTTCACTTTATTAACTAAATATCAGTAATGGTACTGTGAGTAGTGCACCTCGTACTTAAATTTAAGCAGCTTTAATATACTTGTAAACTGTATTTCTGCCTAGGAGACAAGCCAGACAAAACATGGGGGAAGGAAAGAATAGGGTGTAGAAGGAGAAGACCAGGAACTGAGGCACAGAGATACTGAGAAGTTCAATCTGACTCCGGTATGTGCTGTTCAGTAGTAGGCAGGCACAGATACCCAAAATACCATAAAAGAACCATGGCATTTTTCCCGAAGCATATTTCCCTGAGAAATATATCACTTTGGCCAAAGTGAGCACACACTGCTACTCTTTAGCTCAACAGGGTAAACACCCTCATGAATAGCAGTATTTTTATGTGACTACAGCTGCTCTTTTAACTCCCTGGATAGAGACCTGAATTTTGGGAGCTAAAGGTTATGAATTCAAATCCCAGTTTGCACTTGCAGATGCATGTATACATTTGGCTGGAAACCATGCTGTCTGTATGTATACAGCCATGGATCATTGCAGCAGCACAAGTCAATTAGCCTTTGTGACACTCTGTTGTCCTGTGAAATAATTTTATGGATACTTCAGGGGATGTTGTCAGAAGGACAGTGCTGAGAACTACAGGACACAAAGGGTAAGGCCGGCAAAATAACCACCTTTGGCACAGGTTTCCAGACGTCTCTGTGTTTACAGACACCTGAACCTCTCTAGGCTTCTTTGGTCTCCCTTGGGAAATACCAAGGATCACAATTAACCTTTACTTATTACCAAGCACAAAAAGCAATAGGAGAGCCTCTCAGGTGGCACATCTCATTTGAGCATTCCACTGGTGTCTGCAATGAAAGATGTGTCGTGGAAGTCAAGATAGGGAGAGCTGAGCCTCCTAATTACAGGCCCCATTTTTATTTTAAAGGCAGTGATACACAGTAGTCTTCAGCTGTGTGTAGGAATGGTATAAGATAAATCTCCAGTCATTCTTCAGTAATTCCATTTCACTGGAAACTATTCTGTGATATGACTAAAGGCTGCAGGTAGTTGCTCTAAATTACCCAGTTAAATTTTGGGTTGATTTTTCGTTTTGCTTTGGTTTTGGGAGGATGGGGTGGGGGGTTGGGTGGTTTTCGTTGTTGTTTTTCTTTTTTTTTTTCATTTTCTTATTTCCATCCCTCCAGAAACTCTAAATGAATCTCTCTTAGGAAGTACCAAAAATTTTTTTTTAATTAAATTAAAGAGACCTCTTGTCTGTTTTTTGTGTTGTTTGGGTTTTTGATGCCTTGCCCTTTTTGGAAGGGGTGTGCATGACGAAAACCTTTTATTTTCTTTTTAATATGACATGAAAATTTAAAAAAAATCAGGCTATTAGTATCTGGTTTTAAAATTTGTGATTTCAGTTTCTCTTGCATGAGAGATTTTTTTTTTTAACCTCATGGCTCTGTGTTTTGCTTGGTTTTTTAGCTTTTTCTCCCCACTGGAGAAGTATAAAGGGACTGCTTTTCTGAATAAAAGTGAGTATAAGTAAAAGAAAGTGTAATTTTTTTTTTCAATTATCTCTCCTACTCAGTTTTGAAATGCAAAAGAAAGTTTTCATTTTACAGAAAATTTAAGGGAAATTATAGTGATTTTTATTCACCCCTGTCCACTGTGCTTTTCTTCTCTCTTCAGCGTTTTTCACTGAAGATTACCTGTGACCTTGCACTTTGTTAGGAGATGAAATTAATGTAGAGACTAAGTGTTAGATATGTGGGAGGCTTAACAGAGGGCAACAGATGAGAGTAAAATTAGAACAAAAAAAAAATCCTTGAGGGAAAGAGCTAAAGATATAATTGTTTTGTTACTATCTGACATGTCTTGGAAAGAAATGGAGACAAAAAATGTAGGATAAAATTAAATGCAAATATACACTAACTCCAAAAAGAAAGAGTATTTTTTATAAATCAACACCCCCTAGTGTAAGAGTTATGCCTTTTCCTACAGAAGGCTGTGGGATACCCACTGGGCACTGCTCTGCCCCAGTCTCCCAGTTCCTGTAGATCTCATGGAGGTCAAACTTTAGCCTGGGTTGGAACTGGGAATTCCAACTTTCAAATTAATTCACTTCATGACTGCTTATACAGGGGTCCTCCCAACTACCCCCTGCACCCTCACAGCCTTTCAGCCCCTCTCTGAGTGCCAAGCTCTTGCTGTCTGCCACCACAGCCGTGGTTCTGTCCAGCCAGACCTCCCTGCAGGCCTGCTGACTCCTCTCCTCCTGGGATTTAGGCATCTCCAGCTTCACAGCTTAGGCCTGGATATTGCTTACTGACTTCACTGTGTATTCCTTGACCAGCTTGATATTGCTGAAGCAGGCAGTGACATCTAATTCTGGCCCACTTTTCCAACCTTGAGATTCATTGCTTTTCACAGGGAATTATTACTGCTACCTCTTCAGCTTTTAAAATTTTACTGAAGCAAACTAAACAACTTGTGTGCTGCACACACACCACAGTCCAACCATGAATTAAAAACAAGACATTGTCGTTAAAAGCTTAGTATTGTACAAGTTTTGATAATGAATTATGTGCAGAGACAAGCAAGGTAATTATTCTATTTGACAGTCCTGTGCAAGCCTCATTTGTAAGGTTTAGTTCAGTTGTGGCGACCAGGTTTGAAAATTACCACAGTATGTTGGAAAGAGCTCAATTGACAGCAACAAAAATTCCAAAAGTTGAAAAATTAGGCCTATGAAGACAGTGTAAGAACTTTTGACGTGGTCTGACTATTAAAAACAAGGCTGAAGGGAGATATAATAATTTTAAAAATAGCTAAAAAGGGACGTTATATGGAAAAGAGGGCTCAGACTTACCAATGAAGAAAAAAAGACAAGTCCAGTCTAAACGGTAGATTTAGGTGAAATGTAGCTGACTCCATCTGAGGGTTGTGCGAGAGAAAACTGAGTGGAATGTAGGATGTTGGGGTGAGGACTTTTTTGGCAGCAGACAGTTACATTCTGTCTATCAATTCAAGCAGGCAGAGGAGGACACGAGGAATTCACCTTGTGGGGCAGGATGGGAACAACACTCATGCCATGGATTTTTTGTGCTGGTACCCCAAAGTTACCCCTAGTCAACAAAATCTAATTACCTGGTTTTTGTTCTTATGAATCCACAGGAGACTGAAGCAGTTTTCACCAGGCCTAGCAGGTACAGCTTGACTCTGGCCCCACTTTATTTCTGTAGAACCAGAAGAGGTTGTCAGGGAGTGTGGAAATGGCTGTGCTAGGTATGGATGAGGTGAGATTTGGTATCTCTGTAGTAAGAAGAATTTAGACATAATGAAATCAACTGTGTTCCTTGCAGAAGAATGAAATCAACCTACTAACAATCCTGTGTCACAGTATTGATTCTGTTCTTATATTTTCAGTGCTTCGAAGCTGCTATGGTCTGTTGGTTCATTAAGTTACATTTACAGGTTGTCCCTAAACACTGGCTTTTACATAGTCTGCATTTTAACACTCTTTAAGTGCATATTGATATATTCTGTCCTCTGTGCAAACCACAGTCAAAGAAATCCCATTTCTGCAATGGCTAATGAGGTACCAGAGTGGTAAAATAAACAGAAAAAGGAATTACACAGTGTCAGGAAGCTCAACCAAAGAAATGTCACCTTCAAAGAAGCAGGAACTGAGAAATGACCTTTCACTTTATTACAGTGTGCCAAATTTTGTTGGGTTTAGACAAGAAGCTACAATTACTGAATATTTAAAAGTCTACATTCTTACTCATGAGGAAGCTGAAGAGAGTTTGGGGGGCTTATGTCACAGAAGCATGTATTATGAAAGATGTGCTTGACACACGGACAAGTACCATGACTGAGACTACAGTTGAATTTTGCAATTAGATTTTATTAACTATACATACTATTAAGGATTTTTCATAACAGAGGAAAGGATGTCAGGGTCCTGGTGATTGTACTGACCTCTTATGCCACTGGGAAAGATGCAGAAAGGCTTTCAAAAGAGCAATATAGTTCCTATTTAATCTTTAAATAAGAAAAAAGGTCAAGGAACCATTGCTGCTACTTTATTTCTTTGAAGCCTTCACCAAGGAGACATCCCATTTTAATGTGCATTGCCTTAAATTTATACATATCAGTAAAATATACATCACTGAATCTTTAACATGCACTGAATTTATAGCAGAACTTACAAAGTGTATTACGTGCATGTATATGAATCTTCACAATTATGTAACTTATCTCTGGAGTTTTCTCACTTTAATTCACTTCGGATACAAAAATTTAAAAAAAAAAAAAGAAAAAAGAAAAAACCCTCCAACAGATTACTTAAGATCTCCATAAAAATGTCATATCCACACAGATATTCACTTACCATGCCAAAGAAAGAAAAAAAAGCCTCAATTTATATTTATAATATAGTTTAATTTAAAAATTATATTAATAATTAAAGATAAGTAAATGCAGGTGACTATGCAGAAAACAGCTAACTCAGGACAGGTAGGGGGAAAAAAGCAAACAAAATTGGAAGCACTGGTGTAATTACAGGGACTTCTTTAAGTCTACTGGTTATGCTGCAACTTTGGCAGGAAGCCTAATTGTTCCTTAAAATTTTTACTTCCTTCCCAAATTAGGAATGACCCTTTCAGAGCAAGTGGAACCCAGTCTTCAAAGGGCAAACTGCTTGACAGCAACCAGAGCTGGTCCCTTATCACCAGCTTGGTCTGGCTCATTTCAGTAGGCAGAGCAGTACAACCTTACCCTCCTGCAACCTCCATGGCTGCTACAAGCAGAAAGCTGTATTAAAAACATGTTCAACTAAGTTATAGAATGAAACCCTCAGGATTTAGGAAGTGCCAGAGCAGTGCTGCTCCTTATCTCAGTCCTTTGGGAATGTATGTCTTATCTTCAATTATATGATTGTTAATTTTTGCAGTGGGATGCAGCAAAGGAACCTCGATACATCAGTGGAAACCTGAGTTCACCTCTGGGCAGTGGTCAGCAGCATTCCAAAGGGCACACAGGTACTCTTTCCTGTCTTTAACAAACTTCAGCCCCTGCTTATTTCACCTTCTGTACATTGTCCTTGTTCCAATCTTGTCACTTTTCCATTCATGGCCTCCTTTCCTGTTCTTTCTGCTGAACCCTAACTCACACGCAAACACATGAGGCTCCTCATCCTAATCCCAGTCTTTTATCAAGGCAGACCTAGTTTGTCTTCTGGGTCTCCTTTCAGAGTCTACCCCTGACATTCACGCACCTGTAACTATATGGGATATATTTATCCAAATAAACAAGTCAGAAGTCAGTAAGTCAAGTCCATCAGGACTGGACAACTTCCACTCAAGAGTTCTGCAGGAATTCAGATATGAAATTACAGAACTGCTGGCCATGATGTGTAATATAACAACAAAGGACCACTGTACTGGAGGGCAGGTGTATGGCCATCTACAAAATTGCCAGCTTCCATCTACCAAAAGACTCCAGGTGGGATCTTGAGAACTACACACCAGTGAGCCTTACTGTCATTCCTTCATAATAATGGAGTATCATCAATAATATTAATAATGATGATGACGACAATAGTGAAGCACATGGATAAATTTGACTTGTTGAGAAGGGCTCAGGTTGGCTTCAGTAATGGGAAATCCTGCTTCACTAAGCTGAAGTTCTTTGATAGTGACAATAAGAATATGGATAAAGAGGATCGATTGGACATAATTTATTTGGATTTTCAAAATGCCTTTGCCAAGGTTCCAAAGAATCAAATAGAATAGTTCCAGTTGGAAAGCAACATGCATCATCTAGTCCAGCTGTCTAAAGTTATTAAAGAAAGTAAAGCTGCTAGACTGGAAGAAAGGTCCTTGTATGGACTGAAAACTGGACAAAGGAAAGAGCAAGGATTAATGGGTATGTCTCAGGATGGAGAAGAATTGGCAGTAAAACCCCCCAGGAAATGGGCCTGGGACCAGTTTCATTCAGTATCATCATCAAAAAGCTACAGAAGAGAATGAACAGTTTGTCACCATACAAACCTGTGATGCACCCATGTATTCAGTACTGCCGGTTCTGTTTTCCACCTCTCAAGAAGGAGGAAAACATTAAGTGGAAGTAAAGAATATACAGAATATAGTCAGTCAAAAAGCTTGTGATGATGGAGCAACAGCCTTGTAAGGAGAGACAGAAAAGCTGGTATTCTTCAGTTTGGAGAGAAGGGTGAGGGGAGATGTGATAAAGGTTTGCAAAATCAGAGATGTGGTGGATTAGCTAAATCTTCCTAGTATCAGAAAACTCAGAAAGAAACTAGGCAACTTCATGGACAGAACGGGCACAAAAGGGTACTAGAATGATTGTGCAGGAAGGTAACCTCAAATCTCTACAACAGTTGATGCTGGAGCAGCAGAAGAGGAATGCATTGCCAATAGTTGCCAAAATCACATGCTCACCTGAAACAGCTTTTCCTTTAGTTGTTATCCCCTCTGGCTTCTCTATTGTGGACCAGGCACTAGCAAGTCCCTTCCTCCTTCCCTCCCCTCCTTCCCCCCCCAAACTTCCCAGGGAGAAAGATCTAAGAAAAAAGTTTAAGAAAAAAAAAGGACGAAAGGAGCCTACTGTTTGAGGGTGCGAAAACAACTCCAGGTGCAACAGCTAAAAAAAGAGGGAAGGGGTACGAGGGTCAGAATATGAATAATATAGAGATACAGAAGTGGAGGGAAACAGAGAAAAGCACCCAGGTGTGCCTACCACTCCCTGTAGAGCTCTAGGGACGGAAAAATGGAAACAGTTGCCAGAAGACCCTCTCCTCCCCATTCTTTTTCCTGCTGTCAGAGACACGATACCAGGCTGGATGGATCATTGGCCTTACCCCAGAGAATGTTTCTTATGTTTAAATGGTCTTTTATTGTAGGCATTCTTGGCCATCCTGGAATTCAAGGAAAGAGTTGTGACAGGTTCTACAGAGACTTACTGCATAATTTGTTTCCGTCTTAAAAAAAAAACTTTAAAGCATGGTCTCAGTTTCCAACTGAAATAGAAAACTATAGGGTATTGGATAGAAGAAAGACATGGAAGAAACTACTAAGGGAAATATTTAGGATGGATATAAGAATGTAAATCTGTATCTCACATAAATCAGTGCTTTTTAATCCTTTTTGATTTCCAGTGTAGGTGTATGGCAAATTTAAGCTACTTAGAATAAATTTGCTTCTTTGAATTTCCTTTTGCATATCCCTTAGTTCTCTCTGAGTTTTGCGGACCACAGTTTGATAACTATTGCAGAAAAGATACCATCTTGGAATTTACCTATTTCTAGATTCTTCCTGCAAAGTAAGAGCAAATCTGCATGGAGACTGACCAGATTATGATACCAATGTTCTTGCCGTAGTAATATTTCTTCTGTAGAGCTGAGTAATTGTACAATGCATAGCTGACTTTAGGGCTTAAGTTTTTTGGCAGATGCTCATCTGTTAAGAAAAGCAAAGAGAAGGCTCCAAATATTCTTTATGATTTGCCCCATGGTGCATCTCCTCAACTCAGACTTGCAAGGGTTGTCAGCATCTGTGAAAGTGGGTCGCAAACAGAAACAAAATCCTAGACTGTGAGGCTTAGATGCCAAAAAGTAGTTCTGTATTTTTTGTTTCTTCAGGGCCTAATAAGGATCACTGTACTTTTCCATCTTTGTGGTTCCTAGGTGCTAGTGTCCTGAAATAATGACTGAATCTGTTTCCCTGTGTCTGATAGCAATCAAACGCCACATTGTGAAAAAGATCTTCAGCTATAATAAATCAACATAGGTCTGTCAAGAAAATTTCATTTACAGAGTGAGAATTTGGTTCTGTATTTTGTATGTGAGAAGTAAATGCCCTTGTTAAAGACAAAAAAAATTTAAAATAAAATAAAAATGTAGGAAAATCAACCCTGTATCTTTTGCTATCCAGCAATTATGCAAATATTTCTAATAAAATATTTGGAGATTGCTGCAGAGCATTTGGTAAAGAGAAGAATTAGATAATAATTTGACTCTAAAGCTAAATTACATAAAGACATGCCACACATTAATTATTTTACATCACCAACTTTCCCCTGATTGGAGCACATAGGTCTAATTGTGAAAGTACTAACATGCAGTCCCATCAGTCCTCTTAAGAGACAAAGAAAGAGAGATCTGGTTAGGCCATTTTTTTTCATCTTAATACCACTGTCTGATCACTTTATAATTTTTAAAATAGAACCTTCTGAGTGAAACAATACCACATAAAAGTTTCCAAAACCCTATGACCCTGATTCCCATCTGTCTCAGCCCTTCTGTAGTCATTTTGGCCCTGAAAAACTTTATAATCATTATACCTTCTTTGTATGAGCATTAGTGTCCTCTCCAAAATCAGATGGTAAAATTAGGTCCCATGGTTCCATTTGTTTCTATTATATATTGAAAAGGGGGGGGGTGCGTGAGTGTGTGGTGTATCCCTATAATTTTTGAATACTAAAATCAACATTGTAAGTTGTGGAGAGGGGGGAAATTCTGCCCCTTTTTCTCCTATCCTTGCCACTCCAACTCTTTTCTGAGTTCTTTTGTTTCCTTTCTTTCCATCACTTTTATTTTTATTCTCTATGCTTATTTTTCTTTTCCTATTTCTTTCTCCATAGCTATCCTGCTCTTACCCCTTAGTACTGCAGTTGTTTAGAGTCATTTTGAAACTGGACCATATGGTCACTATTATATCTCAAATCGATTTAATTTAAGACCCAGCTTGGACACCACTGAATCTGAACACTCCCTTGCCTTACAAGGGCTGAGGAATACAGCACAACTCTGCATGACTAAAGGTATTGTAATCTGGACCTTTGTGTTTAAACAATTATTTTAAATTTTTTTCAGATTAATTCAGATTAATTGTAATTTGTGTGAGAAATTTTGTGGACTGAAAATGAATAAAACACAAAGAATGTTATAGAGGGCTAATTATTCACAGCCCTTCCCCTTCTTTCATACATCAGCATGCACCTTTCGTAATTAAATATATGACATTCCTTTGAAATAGCACGGGCCAAGGAGTATATCTCTGAACTGCCTGTCATCCTGGTAAGTGAGAGAACCTGGGACTTCTGCAATCCAGAGAGGTTTTTTTGTACATGCTACTGACTGGGCTGCTACTATTTAGCTCTCAAACCCTTTTTCAAAGTCCATATTCTTTTATTTTACTCACCCCAAAAAGTACCTTGGCTGTACATAAGCTTGAAGGCAATTCATTGCCTTTGGGAAGTCTTGAGGCAGACACACAGAGGCTGGGACAGAACTGGCCAGTCTGTGCCTTGAACTGCCTGTGGCTCTATAACTATTTAAGCACAACCCCTGTGCTGGCTGTCATGGGGGCTGTGGCATAATCCCTGCTCTCAGAAGCAGTGACTCAGCAAGTCCAAGGCCAATATTAGTGGATTTCCCTGGCCTCTACCTGTTTGTCTAGCTGAGTCCCATTCCTCAGGTGAACTCTGCAAGGCCATGTCATCACCAACTGCCCTGAACCATTCCCGGGGCCTCGTTGCTGCGGAGCAGGATAGGTGTCTTGAGGCTTTCAACACAGGGAGGTTTCTGATGAGGTGTTAGGAGGACTGGGGAGATCAGAGATTATGGGAAAAGACTGTGAAATAGTCTGATAGGTTATGTTTTTAAATTACTTCTTTTCCTCATCCACGGTAAATTTTTTCCAAGCCATATGATCCTCAAATTACCAATACGAATGGGAATAGAATTAATAGAGGTGCCATATCTTTATAGGGAGCATCACATTTTTTGTGCCAGGAAGGCATACCTTTTATTCTATTAAACTGAGCAAAAGTCTTCTCCTGGGCCTCGTCTTCTCTGCATGGTGCCATCTTTTCAGGAATACATCATCATCAGAGTGCTTTGTCCCAGTGATGTATTACACTAATACATCTGTTGCTTTAATGATATATTAGTGTAATACCTTATCAGACTGATGCATACCAATGATCTATTACTCAAAAGGTGGTGCCATTCAGGAATGAAAGAATTCACGGACATAGTCAGTATAATTATAGAGATAACAGCCAACATACATTACACTGGAAGCTGCTTTCATGGAACCAAGAACACCAGTATTATTCTAACCTGTTTGGTGCCATTTTCTAGTGCCATTGCACTAGATTTGTAATGCTGAGGTTGTTACATCTCTTTTAAACCCTTTAAATATACTAAGAGCAACTACCATTAACCTTGGGTCACTGTGAAGCAGACTGTATCCAGCTACATTATTTTTACTATATAGAAGTACAGTAGTCACTTACCCATAACCATATGAAACTAAGAAACATTAACCTCCAAATAGTCTGAAGAACATATCATATCTCATTATAATAATCTGGGCTTCATTCTTTGCTTGACTTTAATTATTGTCCATTCTCAAACATATTCGATTACATGACAGTTGAACTTCAGCCTGTCATTAACTGTAGACCCCTTTAATCTCAACCTTCATTTTCTTTACCATTACATTTTTTTCATTACTTTAGCCACTGAAAAACAGATGAAGTCAGTCTGATTTACACTGTTTTGTGTAGCATGTTAATTAAACATTTCAAAACATCAGCCAGAGATTGTGGCAAAAAAACCCAACTTCTGTTTTTTAAACCTTTACTGTAGAGAAGGGAAAAAAATGTAAACCAATAATTTTAAAAACTCAAAACTCGAATCTTTTTCCCCTCTCTCTTAACTTCCTCACTAATTGGGTCCAAGCTTCCTCACTAATTGGGTTTCCAAAGAGAAAGAGAATCAGGACCACATTTTGATTGCTGGTAATTTGACTGAGGTATAAAGTATTGATTAGCTTATTTGTGTTTCCTCTAGATATGCCTTACACCAAAGTGTGAAGAATGTTGCATAGCAGAAAATTAAGGCCTCCAACTTGTTTCAGATCATCAGAGCAGGGAAAGGTGCGTAGGTTCGTCTAGAATTTTTGCCAAATAATCCAGCACAAAACAATCAGTAACACAAATGAGGGAGAAAGGGACAGGAAAAGTATTTTTAGTATGTAAATACTGGGATTTTTTTTCTCTTCACTTTCTCTTCTGTTATCTTCAGCTTCATTGCTGGTGACAAGTATCATTTTAATTTGCAGAGAGGGTTGCTAAAGCAACTTTCAGGAATGTATTTAATCAGGTGGCAAACTGAATTCAGGGAAGCTGTAATGGGGATACAGTATGATGGATGCAGAACGTCCTACTCTTTACATTCCTACTTGTCCAAGATCACTCAGCTGACGTGTGACCTTCCAGTTTAGAAACTGCTGACCCAGATCCTTCTCCTGCCCCACGGGAGGATGATGGAGCAGAAGCTGTCTTTGTAAGGGTCTGATGCAAGAAGTAAACTGCATTCATCAGGAGCAAGACTGAGTAGTAGAGCTTGTGTAGGTGTTATGGGAGGGCTAAAGCAGGAGGTGGCATAAGAGGTTATAGCAGAGGTTGAGATCTGTGGCTGTGCAAACCAGGCAGCAAGAGACAGATCAGTGCAGAATGCCTGGGACACCAGGTGGCAGTGATACTGATGGTGGTCAGAAGGCTTGTCACAGCCAAACTAAGCCTTGGTTTGTAAAGTGCCAGTGTTTGAGAGGAGTTTGCTATAGCTGAGTGTCCCAGTCATTGTCCTGTGAAATACTTGGTACTTGTTCTTTTATTTCAGTTAGAGGGGTTTTTTGTTTGGTTGGGTTTGGTTTGGGTTTTTTTTTCTTTTATAAAATAATCTCATTTATAATCTAGAAACTCATGGGTGGGGCTATGCTGCCTGATCTCTGTCAAAGGTGGAAGCAGCCTGCTAGTATGGCAATGCAGGAAGTACGGCTGCAGTGAAAAGTTTCTTCAGCAAGAATCTGTGACAGATTTATTCTGACCAAGAAACCTGCAAGTTACCTAATTGCATCTTGCTGGTGATGGAGGGGGAAAGGCTGAGAAATGGCCTGAGAAACCATAAACCTCAGCAGTGCTGACCTCCAGGGCCAGGCTAAAAATCGGTATTTTACATGAAAGTAAAAATTGCTCAAGTCACTGTACTAGGATATTTGCAAACTTTCCTACACTTCTTCTCTGAGGAAACTGGTTGTTTCAATGAGTGTTTACTAGTCCTGAAAATCTTTGCTTTCCATAGTGCTGGCCTCCTGGTTGTGGTGGGTCTAGTACGCTCCTTGTAGAAGTCTGGCCTATGACAGAAGCCTTCCAGAGTGTTATTAGGAAATGCAGTAACAGCTAATTCTGATAAACTGCCAGTGAGCAAATAGACCTTTGTGTTACTTGCCTTGTGTGCTGAGCAATTGGAAGGGACAGATTTGGAACGGGAAGAGAGACTGGCGGGTGGGCTTCTGATACTGTTGCTCTTCTTGTGTCCATGCTTGCAGAGCTTATGCAATAACATACACATTAACAGCTCATGACGTGTAATATATTTAGGATCAACGGTCAGTAAGGCAAGGGGTATGTTAGTCTTTTCTTAAGAGATGAGGATCTGCGTGGAGAAAGAGAATAGAGTGAAATGTTTAATAGTGTTCAGTGGCCTAGGGGACTGCAGGCAAAGTGTGTGGTCTGAGTTGGCGTGGCTTTAATGGCCATTCAGTCGTAGGCAGCTTTAGAGGTGCAGTTTGTGGGGTCTTTGGGACCCATCTGAATGATGAGTGACTTTGGGTTTTTGTTTTCCTGAGTTAATTTTAGCAACATCTGTTGTCCAATCTTGTTCACTGTGTGCTGCACAAATGCTTTTGCTAGTGTGGTGCAGAAAAGGAGGAATGATAGACAAGGTGGGTGGCAATTGCTTACATTTGCTCACTCTGTACTGCCACTGAATGTCAAACCACACCATGTTACTAGGCTGTGTCAGATTGTGTATGATGGCTTAGGACACAGCACTTCTGTTAGTTAAATGCCATCCATTTTAGCTAAATGGCATTCTAGTTAAAGGAATTATTATCGATTTTTAAAAGTTGTAGTTTGCCTTTAGTCTGGGTTTAGGAACCTACACATTTGATGGTTTGAGTTGAACCAGTCTTTCAGTTCCCTCTGTAGTCCATGGATAGAGCAAGGCTTGTCCAGAGAAAGTCATCCAACCTTCCACAGGGAACAGTTGCCAACTGGTACTTCTTAATTCTCTCTTTTGACAACAGGTAACCTAGAAATCTAGGTTACATTAAATGACTGTCTCTCTATCATATTGAAGATTAGCAGAATTTGTATTTGTTATCTACTGCTTAAAACTCCCCAAGCCTGGTATCTTCCATTAATTTCAAAAAGCTTTGAAACAAAATCTGACAATGTCTAAAACTCTCTCAACAGCAAAGTGGCTAGATTAACTGGAATTGGTTTAAGAGGGGAGAAATGTGAGGTGACACTCAACCTCTGACCTGTGTTCCTTTGGTACAGGCTGCTGTCTACACAGCACAGTCCCCAGCAAAAGCTTAGTGTATCAACCTAAGTTTTGTGTTCTTAAACTAAAAAACCAACCAACGAAAAAAACCTTTATACAATAAGATTTCAAATCTGAACTGGAAATTGGTAATGCAGAAAGTGAGATCAACAGAAGAGAAGGAGGAGGAGGGGGTGCCAGGGCATCAGAAATGGGCCAGCAGCCACTTAATCTGGATCAGCAACAGCTAGCTGAGTTTGCCTGACTATGTCTTAACACCTAGACTGCAAAATGTAGTGGCTAAGGTGAAGGTATATGATTAATTCTGCTAACTCTGTTATGGGAAAATTGATTTCTGGCAAAGGGATAGAAAGAGCAGTTGGGGGCGGTAAAATGGCTCAAACCTTGGAACAATTTGCTTTCATGCACAAGAGCTAGAATCATTAGCCTCCATGAGCAAGACCCCAGCTATGAGCAGATCAGTCAGGATTTTGTCATTGATTGAACTGGGACCAGGATTTCACTGTAATTACTAATTATGGCAAATGTGCAACAGTTGGGTTTCTGCTTAGAGCTGAACTGTTTACTTCTGGGTAGGGTTTTCTTAGCTTTTCAGCATTGGAAGCAGGGCTCATAAATCCCTTTGCTAATTGCTTTTGAAAGGTGTAACTTAAAAAATAGGATTTGGCTGATGAGGATGGATGCATGGAAGGGCTATTCAAGCAAATGAATGGTGAGTTATTTCCCCTTCAGGCTCTCAGGCTGACCTAAGTGTACTAAATAACTGCATAACATATTTGTGGATATGTAGTCAGGTACAGTGGAAAAAGCCTATTAAAAAAAAAAAAAGGAAAAAAAAAAGAACTTGTAGCAGAAAAGGGTCTTTCTATAAATGCTGGCATTATGTCAGTGATAAATACAAACATTCTCTTCTCATGTTGACATGATAGCCATTTCTGGTTATAGATACTTCTTGGGGAGAATTTTTTTTTCAGAGTAGATCTCTGCTGTTCCCAGTCTAGCTGGTCTCCAGAGACCTGTGATAGTCAGTGAAAGATATATAAGCCTAGAAAACAAGTTCACAGAGCTGGCTGCTTCATTAAGACAATTGGAAAGAAACTTAAAAGTTGAGGTTATACCTATTAAGTAGTCTGAGAAGCAGCTGTTTTTCACTTGGAAAAAAATACCATTTGGGAAAAGGGTGCAGAGGATTTTTGATTTATCAGGAGTCAGTTTTCTGTAACAGTGTTGACTTAGCTGACCAGCAGAATACCCCAAACCAAGTTATATAGGTACTGGCTAGTGGGCCCATCCTCTAAAGCAGAACACGAACATACTTATAGGATTTCAATATCAGGATTTGATCCACCTTTTTCCCTAGCCCCTACTCCTGAAGCAGGGAGGTCATGGGGGAAAGAAAAAAAATAAAAATTGTTGAGATGTTCCACCAAAGGGAGGAAACAAAATACTTTGATCAGCTGCACCTGTAAGTCTTGATCAGTGGATAAGCAGCCTGGCTGCCACCTGAGTCTATCTTGGAATGCCCCAGAATGTCTTCTTACCTGCCTGGTTTCCTTCAGAAGGAAACTCTTATGCATGGAGAGGCAGAGAGTCTGGTCGCTGGGAGAACTTCCCTGAACTGAAGAAGCAGACTAAAACAGAATGACAGGAAGGTAGCTGAAGACTAACTGCAAAATCCCATTACTTTAGCTCCTTAACATTTGTCCTGTACCTTTACAGGATGTTTCCATCAAACAAAAATATTTTCTACAAAAGTAAACTGAATTGAACTGAAAGTGGTGGTGAGGAAGATGCAAGGAATTACCCTACACTTCTGCTGGCCAAAACTGTGTTCAGGGGTTAGAGTTCAACAGTTGGTTTGTTTTGGTTGTTTGTATTTTTTTTAAAAAAGCCCAAACCCAAACCTACCCAGCCTCCTCTCCCCTAAACTTTACCTACGTCTAAGACTGTAAATAGGGGAAAAAAAGCCTCAGGTGCTGTTTAGCTCTGAAAGCACTTAAACTTACCTTTCATTGTTAAAAGTTCTCCAGATTAAAACTGAGACTGACCCATAACACACAATTTGACCAGTAAATGTAGTTTAGCCTAATCTGAATCAAAAACTTCTCCACCAGCCCCCATTTCTGAAGACAGTCATGAGAATTTGGGTTGCTTAGTAAAGGCATTGGTCACTACTATTTTCTTCCAGATCAAAGGAGCAGAGGAGAGGAGAAGAAGCTAGAAGAAGGGTTGATGACACACAGTCTTTCATACTGCTGCCACTTCTTAGTGAGTTCCAGGTAAGCTAAATTCAATTTCTTTCTTTCTTGAAAGAAAGCGTGCACATACGACCTGGTATTTGGGTATGTCAGATGGGGAAACTCGTTGAGGAAAATGCACAAACAACTAGTAAGAGTAATATCCATTTATACTAGCCCTAGGCAGCTTCTCAGTGTGTGGGTTGGTCACAAATTCAGTTCTGAGGCACCTACAGTCATGAGCTATGTGGGGACCTCAGTTGCCTAACACAATTCTGGATTCTACCCTAAAGGTAAGACTACAAAGAGATCGATTTTTTAACCATTTTTTTCTGCATTGTGTGATGCTTTCTCTCACATTCAAATGTGACTGCATCAACAGTGCTAGTACTATGGCCAATTTAGTAAAATCAAATGAACAAGTAGAAGACATGAGGAAATAATTCTCTGTTTTCAGTGGTAAAAGTACCAACTTTCTAGATGCTGAGTAAATGGTCTCCAAAAAGATAATAAAAATGGTAGAACTAAAAAAGGCTAGTAGTAACAACTGGAACCTTGGCTCCTAAATCCAGGATGAGTTGGCACAGTGACTCCTTTATTTCCAGTATGTGTCCTCCAAATCTGAACTTTGAAAACCTACTGTTTTACGATTGTACTGACTATCACAGAGTACTGAGTTACAATAGCATAATGAGGTAGCTGACTGCATGTTTTTCCCCTCTCTGACAGATTCGAAGTGAAAGAAAGGTATTTTAGGTTAACACATTGTACTTGCCATTACAACAGTTGAAGAGAGTGCACAAGAGCAGTTAGGGAAGCTCAGCTGATGGGCAGCAACTTCTTAAACCACAATAACTTACCACATGGACTTATCTATATCCTAATTTTTGTGTCTGACTTTTTCTGATGCTGCTATGGAGTGTGTGCATTATTGCAGCAGTTGTTCTCTGTGCTTTCCTGGTGGGTAATAACACTGATGAATACTTTGTGAAGAAAGGTCTCAGATAGAAATTGCAGTGCCAGAAAACTTGTTTTGGCAGTTGAATGGTTAACAGCATTAGCATTTACACATTTGACTGGTTTGAGATTAATGGGTGACATTCATAACTTCTCCAGGGTCTCATTCGCGTCTTCTCTGCTAATTCACATCTTCTGTGTTAATAACGAGCAATTCCACAGCTAAACCCACATGAAAATGGCCCAAGTGAAAGCTACTGCTCAAGTAGCATATCTGACACGATATTGGATTGGGGAAGCTTGTGAGGTGAGAAGGCATCAAGGGACAGACAACAGTTTTGGCTCGCCAACAATCTAGTAGAGTATGTGAGGAGACTTTAAAAAGTGCAGGTGGACATGCTGTTCTACTGTGTCATTTTCTTTAAAACATTGCTACTCGTGTTGTAGTTTTAATTAAGCAAAAGGGAAAAGTTGGCTGCTAAACTGAACATCTTTAAGCACACGATGAGGCACAAACTGAGCCATGCAAATACACTACCAACCAGCTTGGGTTAGTTTTAAGATGGCATTGATGGAATCTTCTGGTTTGTTGGTTTTTGTTGGAGGATTTCCCTCTAATTCTTATGTTAATTTACTCAAAAACTGACACAACTATATGGTAGCTAAAGGCCTGCCTGAAATTTTGCTTTAATCATCTAATTTTTAGTGATTCAGCATATTTAACTTTGAGGAGCAGAAATAGTAATGTAACAGACTGCTGCACCTGTTTCCAGGTGACTTGGGTTTTTGGGTTTTTTTTAATGGTACTTTTTTTAAACACAAAGGAAACTAAGAATTTCCTTTGGCTATCATCAAAACCCTGTTAAGAGTCACTCTGCAAGAATCTGAGACAAAGGCAGAAGCAAGAAAAGCTAACGTCAGGGCCGAAATCTCCCAGTAGGCTCCAATATCGCAACAGAGCGGGGTACACACATCCTTAAACTTGCTTCTGAAGGTGCTGCCCCCTGTGTGTGCCAGAGAGGTGATTTTGACCCCTCCGTCCATCCCATCCCGTCCCGATCCAGGGCGGCTCCGGGAGGGTGCACGGCCGCCGGGGGGGTCTCGTACCGCCAGGATGGGGATGTGCCCGGGGGCGGCTGGAGTGATGCCCCACAGTGCCCGCAGCTCCCACCGGCGCCGCCGCCTACCCGCCCTCAACGGCAAAGGCAGGAGTCTCCCCGAATTTCCCCCTCGGAAAAGGGACCCGCAGAGCCAAGGGAGAGCAGCACTGCTCAGGGCGCGCTGTCTCCGCTCACCTGGTGCCAGTTTCCTTCTGTTCAGGCTCATCACAGAGGTGTGGTGAGTTTCAGCCCACAGCCGTGTTTTGGGCTGATTGAAAGGCGAGCTTGTCCTTGCTTAGAAAGATGCATAAATCACTGAAATCATGCAGGATTTTTAATTCCTGCACCCATAAGTAAGTCACTGTTATCTTCAGTATTCTTAACCTTATCACTAGGAAACAAGTATTGGCCTGTAACCTAATCTTTCTGCACTGGTGACTTTGCTGTCCTCTGTGTAACGGCACAGTCTTTTCCCTCAGCAGACTTTCTCCCTTTTGTGAGTAGGTTTTTGACCGCAGGCCTTAGGATGTTACTGGTCTTAAAGAACTGGTGAGCAAGGCCTGAAGAGTTGCCCGGCTTTTGGATGTGGGCCATGAAAGAAGCACTTTCCTTCCAAGTGTCTGCTAGCATAGGTGCCTCAGCCTGGGGTCTGAGCAGGTAGTCCCTTAGTACAGACCTCTAGGGGCCCTCGAGGTTTCTTTAATTTTTTTTTTCTTTTGTAATGCTGTGGCAAAATCACTTGTTGCCACTTTGTCTATAAGACAGTTTTAATGTGCCAGTAAAAACCTGAGGCTCAGTTGTACAAGGAGCAGCTGAAATGAGTAGAAAGCCTCACTGAGGATAGTGCCACTAAGGTAAGTGGAGACTTTAGCAGGGCCTGGAGATGAGCAGTTTGTCAGGGAAGGTCAGTTTGAAAAGCATAGTCAACCCATTTTGAAAGACACTGGACAGAGAAGTCTTCCTACTGCGGGAAGTTGTTGAAGGCATGGCAAAGGTGGAGGTGGGAAAGAATTTGGTAAAGATGGTTGATTTTTAATAATGAATCAAGCTATAAGCTTTGAATTAGATAGGATGGTCAATCAGAAGAAGAATATAAAGTTTAGGTGTTCATGTAGGTTAGGAGAATGTTCTGGGACAGGATGAAGGGGAGGGATGTGCCTCAGTTGTAAAGATGAAATGAGAGAAACAGGGAGATGCAAAGAACTGGATGAGGCAACAGTTCAGAGGTGATTTGGGGAAGAGAGAGGGGGCCCCTAAGCTTAAAAGGTTCATAAGTTAGATATTACATGATGGGGTGACAATTTGTCAGCTACAACATTTGAGCTGTCAAGCCAGAAGTCTTCAGACTTTCCTTGTAACCTAAAATGTCTTCATCTTTTCAGCATCTTTTGGAGGAATTTGGGTGGGGTTTGGGTGGTATTTTAGTTTTGTTTTTCTTTTTTTTTTTTTATTTGTATTTTGGAACCTGGAGTATCTAGCTGTAGGTAACTTGCCGGATTTTGTTCTTCTATAATAACTCAGAGGTACTGAGAGCATAAAGCAGGACATTTGGTAAAAGACCATGTATTGTAAAGATCTCCAACAATGTCAGCAATGGAGGATGACAGTCTTCATACTTTTATAGTCTCCAGTGAAGAGTGTTTTGAGTTCTCCACATTTTTAATAAGTTGGTTAAAAGCTATAGAAGAGAGGGAAGTAGGTGGGGAGTCGGACTTGTCCCAGCATCCTTGATTAGCATACCCAGTTGGGCAGCAGAAGTAATTATGTCTGACATGGTATCACAGCTGTGGGGACTGGAGGGTTGTATGAATCATATAAACCTAATAAACCCTGAAAAGGAGAGTTTCTGTCATATTTTCAGCATTACTCTTCTCCACTGTGCAGACTTTCTTTTCTTACACTAGAAGATGAGAAAGACGTTTCACACTCTTTCTTCCTGATCTCTGCTCCATCGTGGTACCTTCTCCAATGCTGTTTTCTCTTGGAAAGCTGCACTTGAGTACCTTCTTGGCCGTCTTCCCAATTGTTTTGCTATTTAGATGATGATTTAAAAGCCACCAACTCTGGGGTTTTTTTCCCCATGTAAATTAAAGGGTTTATAAGGCAACCAAAATGTTTTGTTTCTGGTGGACACTGTTCTTGACACCTTGGGATAAAGGCCATCTAACTTAATGGTTACTGAGACCAGGAAGACTTACTTGTTTTCTTATTAGTAGCCATTCAATATATTGGAATGAATAAAACCTCCAAAACATAATAAAAATTTCCAAGAAAACTGAACAAAAACGTCTTAAATCTTGCACAAGTCTGTGTCCTTGCTGGACCTCTTCTCTAACAGTCGTTCATTTTGATTCTTCCCTTTTATCCCCTGCCTGATGACTTCCCCAAAACTATGTGGGAGATCCATACCTTCTCTGGCTAGGCAGGGAATACTTACTCTTCAGGCTCCTACCAGCTTCCAGTGATCTGGCTTGTACAAAATCACCACTGTGTAGGAAATATGAAAAAAGCACTCCTCTATTTAATATTCTCGCTTCCCCTTTTCCTTCTTTAATACAAAAAAATGTGGAAATATTTGTTGGGGGCAGCGAGGGGGGGATATACAAAGGGAGAAACAGATTCACTCAAATGCTTTCAAGTCTATTCTTCCATTTTTCAGACCCTCAATTCTTCATTCATACAGTTGCTTTTCGAGGAGGGAAGCATACAGAGGGGCAAACCCCCTGTCCTACGGCTCCTTCATTTTGTTTGTTGCTGTAGTTTTGGGGGGAAAGAGATGTGTGAGAGCATGTTCCATGGGACGTGACTCCCTCTGCAGGCAAGAGCACACTACTCTCTGCCGAGAGCCACCATGACCTCTGTGCAGCATCGGGCCCCTCAGGTCTTGAGTGACATTGCTGAAATCAGCTGGCGTTCCTCAGTGTACAGCAGCATCTGTATCCATCTCAAAAGCCAAATGAGAATAAGAGTAGGAGCAATAAGAAGTCAAATTATATGGGTATCTCATGAATCTTACTTCTGTGACCTGGGAACCTTTAGTGCAAACAACCAACATATATGAGGGGTTATATGAATAAGCTTGTGTGCTTAATAGTAAAAGGAGAGAGTTGCACTAAGGAAGTATGGCTGCAGGTTAGAAAGAAAAGCAATTAAATCCTGTGGCCACAGCACCTATAATATGCCAGGTATGTGTTGATGATAATGGTTTGCTGGGAACAGCAGCCTTAAAATTCTACATCTAGCTTTGTTGGTGAACCACCACAGGCAGAGTGCATGTCCCCAGCTAAAAGGTGGAGGTAATGATGCCTTGCAAATGTCTAAGAAAAAAGACATCAAACTTCCAGTGCTTGCATTACAGAGGTATTAAAAACACAGTCACTCTTCTACTTGCTCTGCAGTTATAGCTTCATTTAGTTGGTATAATCTTCAGGCTAGGAACCATATTGACGGAAGACTGAGGGAGTGAAACACCAATCATGGTTTCAGAATGATCAGTGAATGTTTTCTGCTAAGTAGCTCATAAACGAGTAGGAATTTTAAGAATAAGTATTTGGACATTAAATGATTCTGGATATCGTAAGGGTGTTTTTGGTGAAGAGCCGTACTGTCTAAAAAAGCCTAGTGGGATACTTGTATTCTGTAAACTACTCCCATAAAACCAGACATGAATACCATGTTTAGGAAACAGTAAATGTTTGTGTTACAATACTTTCATAGGACCATTTAGACTGGGAGGGTCCTCTTGAGATCATCTAGTCCAGCCTCCCTGCTCAAACGGGGTAAGATAGAGCATTTACTGTTCTTCAGGGAACCTCTCTGAGCAACCTGTGCCAGTGTTTGACCATCCTAATGGTAAAAAAAAAATTCTTTTCCTGTGTTCAAGTGGAATTCTGGTGTTGTTTGGTTTTGTTTTGGGGCGGGTTTTGGCTTGGTCTTTTTTTTTTCCCCACATTTGTACCCATTGCCTCTTATCCTGCCAATGGACGCTGCTGAGAAGATTCTGACTGTTCAACTTCGCTCCTGCCCGTCAGACATTTGTACAAATGGATAAGATCCCCCTGAGCCTTCCCTTCTCCAGACCAGACAGTCTCAGCTCTTTCAGCCTCTTCTCATATGGCAGGTGCTCCTGTCCCTTAATCATCTTTGTGGCCCTGAGTGGAGGTGTAGGATCACCTCCCTTCACCTACTGGCAACAGTCTTCCTAATGGTGGCCTTCTTGGCTACAAGGGTGCATTGCTGGCTTGTGATGACCTTGCTGTTTACCAGGATCCCAAGCAAAGCTGCTTTCTAGCTGGTAGATGCCTAAGGATATGCTGGTGCCTGGGGCTATTCCTATATGAAAGACTTTGTATTTCCCCTTTTGAACTTCACTATATTCCTCTCTAACTGCTTCGCCAGCCTGGTAGTACTTCTGAAAGATGGCACAACCACCTGTTGTATCAGCCACTCCTTCCGGTTTTATATCATCTGCAAACCTGTTTAATGGTGCACTCAACTTTCTCATTGAGGATACAATCATCAGCTTTTTTGTGTAGAAATGTAAGCTGCTTCCCTCCAGGTATTACGTCTTTTCCTTTCTTCCTACTCATGAATTTTGTGCTACTCCGTGTGGTTTTTCACTATTATTAGTCTATTTCTTATGGAAAAATAATTTGCATCTTACTGTAAACTACAGACTTGAAAACACTGGGTGGCCTTAGAGTTGCTGATAAGCTGGGGCTAGAAACAGTATTTGCATCAAACAGTGTTAGCAGTGGTTGAGGAAACTAGACTTTATTGCTAGTGTCTCAAAAGACAAATAACCTTTTCCTCTGCATTGTACAGTCCAATGGGGAAGTGCCAGTGCAAGGAGATATTTCCTACTGGAGGGGACTGGCTGCATGACTTCATGCTCAGCAGGCAGCGGTGACAGGAGGCTGACTTGCAGCCCAAACCCTTCTGCCTGCCAGTGGGTGAGGTCTGATTACTGAGAACACGCACTATGGTTGAGTATAGCTGACTGCCCTGTGAAATTCATCACGCCAGGCAGATGAACTCTGCTAGAAGCTTCCTCTCCACATATCCCTCCTCTCCCTTGCCTTAATGTATTTCTTTTCCCTGAAAACGTAAAATCTTGGCACCACTGTGTTTCCTTGTCTCCCAATTGCCCTTCTATCTCACCCTTCTTTAAGCTGTTAAGGTGTTCCATAGTTGGCATCAGTACCACTAACATCTCCTTCTGTGCCTGCCTTGCTCCTGCTGTGTTTTTGGTAAGATGCTGTCAGAGAGAGAGAGGAGTTTGGTGAATGCACAGCCCTAGATGGTAGATGGGCTCCTTGGGATCTTGTCAGTTCTCATGATCCAGCACAGTCTCAGTATCACTCTAGTGTTTTAACATCAGAAAACCAGCTAGTTAATTGAGAAACCAGAACTGATTTCCCTGAGGAATTTGCCACCTTGCTGGTGCAGCAGAGACTCTGCCTCTCAACGTACATGTAACAAGATGTTTAAAAACTTAGACACACTTTCATTTAGCAAACAGCTGTGGCTTAAAATGCTGTTGCCTTGCTACTTAACTAAGCTGCAAGACTTCACATTGAAGTAAATAGGGGGCCAAATGCATTCTCTTTTGACAGTTTGGGGGTGTTTTTTCCAGGAGGATGGTACTGTCTTTAACCACGACAGGTGTTTGCTAATGGGGCTGTGCCTAAATTTTCAGTTAACCAGTGACTAACAAACTATTAAGTAAAATGATAGAGTTCTCTGGGTCTCACTCTGATTTAACTTAGACCATTCTTAAGGTGGGATAAAGTTATTGATTTCAATACATTCAAATGGACAATATAAACTGATGCAAAAAGATCAGAATTGGAGCAGATATTTATCCTTTTTTGTTTCCACATTTGTAACCGTAATAGCCCTGAGCTGAGTGTTCCAGTCCTCAGTTGACTAAACAAATTCTTTTCATCACTTCAGAAATTACTTAGTGCTTTATGCTGAAAAATATTAATTTATTTTTTCTAAATTTAATCTGTGCTGGAAAGATGTTGCTTGCTTGGATTTGAGGGAGAAATTCTGCATTTCAGGTATCTGTAGACTTAAGTCCAATAGTCCTAGGCTCTTGTGACTGGTTGGTTGGTTGGTGGGTTTTTGTCGGGGTGTTTAGTTGGGTTTTTTTTGTGAAACAGCCCTACAGAAAAGGGCTGTGAAGAGGTGGTATAGTGAATTATGCAACTGAAAAGCCAGTTGCACTTATGGTAAGATAAGAATCATGAAACCTCTTTGGTAAATCTGAAGAAGCATCCTACAGTATTTGAGTAACAACAAACGCATGTGGACACTAATGTGTGATCCAATAGATTTCTGGCTTGTAATATCTAGTATTGTGTATCAGCATGGGTTTAAGGCCACCAGCTTTAAGTGTTGATTTTTTTTTTCAAATTGAAATTAGGAGCTGTATCACCTTTCCTAGGTAGTGTACTATACATTTACGCAGTTAGTACAGCTGAAAAATATAAAAACTATGGTTCTTCTGAAGAAATATTAATATGTTAAATTTGCATTTCAATTAGAAGCATTTTGTGTTGAAATTGTCTTAAAGTTATGATGGCTAGTAGGTTTACCAAGATTTAGGCCAGATACTGAGAAAGCCGGTTGTGGATTAGCAAGGAGATGTAGGTTATACTGAACTCCTCCTCCTTGGTGCCTTTCCACTCTCAGGCTGTGAGGTTGTAGTGGAATTCATGCATATCTTGGTCTTTAAGGACATTTCTGATTCAATATGTTCACAAGCATGGCATGGGGAGCTAAAGAGTTGGGAGAGCACTGCTGGTGATTTCCAGGGTCGTGAAAAGAGTTTTTACCTAGAATGGGCTGTGGCACTTTACTTTTCCTTTCATTTTAGGAAGGAAAAGGTTAAAAATTTTGGGGAAGGAGAACTTCATTGCCTTTTACAAAAGCTAGAGTCCTATGTCTGTCATTTAGGATCTGCTGGTTATGCAAATGCATCTCCCACTTGTAATTGTTTATGAGTTCCAAGATGATACTCATCGGACAGCAATGGTTTCTGATGATTGTTCATTGGCCTTTGTGGAGTTAGTTGGTGACCTTGCCAGTCACTTGTCATTATTTATTATTATTATAAACCTACTAGTTAATGCTATATGCTTACAGAGCATTTGCAAACATGGCTGATGGCATCCATGAGCTGTTATCCTATGGATTTGTTCATCCCTTTGCATTTTTCTTTTAAATGCTTTAGAGCAAAGAGAAGTTTATAACCAAATCTTGTTTGCAGGATTGGATCATAGTTACTGCTAAGCATAGAAATATTGACATCAATTAAAATAGAAAAGAGGATTAGGCTGTTAAGGGTATCCTGCAACAGGTGTGAGAGAGAGATGGTAATTTCAATGAAAACCAGAAGGCCTCCTGTTGCACATTGAAGATACAGAGGCTGTAGACAAATACCTTCTGTGTTCAATAGGAAATTATTCCAAAGATAGGAGTACCATTAAAAAGAGCTTGTGGAGCCTGAAAAACTCTCCTTTGCATGCTCAGGGGCACACACAGCTAACCTGACCATCATTTTGGTAGGCTATACTTTAAGTAGAGGTCGCCATAGTTTGGTTTGGTGGGCCCAAGAACTGGTGAAAATGGTCCCATTTTTCACTCAGTACACTTCTTTAAAAAAATCTGAGCCTGGGAACAGAACTCTGTAAAGTTTCAAAGAATAAAGCAAGGATGCCAGCTAATTTTTCAGTTTCTGTTTAGAAAACCTTTTCAAGTATTTTTTACATTGCATAAAGACAGTTTGGATGCTAGATACCCTGCAAAGGTTTTAAGAATGTTACATCATTTATTACTGTTTAAAACCTTATTTACTCAATTTGTTTCATTTTTCTCATGTGTAAGTGAAGAAAATATTTACTTTGTTCGAGAGTGGATTCTGAAGCTGAACTTAATTCATATGTGTAACTAGATTTGGTGTTTGGAAGGTGCCATACAATCATTACTTATTAATAGAAGGACCTGCAGAAGCGATGCATTATTTATATTATGTTATCTGTGGAAGAATTGCAACTATTTTCTTCTGTTTGGACTAAAAATGTTCAAAAGTGTGGTCAGCTGACTTAATTCTTTTTTGTACTATATCACCAAACACATAATGGAAGATTTATTTTTTAAATGGCATTATGGCCTTAGTCATCTTCCTTAAACGAATGTGTAAAATAATTCAAAGTTAGCACTGATGTGCCTATGATTTCAGTGTGATGGCTGGATACTATCTATCGACTAGGACAATGTGTGGAGTAATACAGTTAGCCAGGATAGATACGAGGAAGCAAGTTGTTCCCAAATGGAGTATTTCCAGGTGTGGTGTTAGAAACCCTTCAAATCTTGAGTTTATTAAGTTTCTCCCTGATAATTCATTCAACCACTGGGATTTCTTCCACTGCAGAACACGCTTAAGTCTTGGCCCACTGAACTCCCAGGCAAACTTTTGGGGTGTCTATCGAAGCCAAGGTCACCCTTCGAGAGATTTAATGCTGCTCTATATTGTGCCAGTCCCCATGGCCCTTTCAGAGAGCTGTGTTCCCATAGTGTCTTTGCTGCAGCCACCTCAACCCCGCCTTGAGGGGTTTTCAAATGATGGAGGGGAAAAAAACTCGCCCAGCATATTGTAAATTAATGCTGACAATGTCAACATTAATTTACGTGCCAGAAATGCATGAGGAGTAGAGGGTGGAAAGAATGACAGTGCAGAACATGGTATTTCCTATGTCCTGTTCTCCTAGAGCACCTGAAGAAGGGCTGCCACAGCAGCTGTGGATCATATTGCAGGGCCAGTACTCTTTCCCTTTCCAAAATGGCTACTTTGTGGCCTCCTGCACTGGTAGCATCATTCAGATGCTGATCACAAAGCTGGCTTAGTTAATCACAATTGACATTAGAATGCATTTAAAAAAATAAGTAAATAGGTTCAGGATCAACTCTAACTAGTGAACAAAGTTCTGTTGTTAGTCCCAGGCATGTCAAAGTTGAGTTTAGTGAGCAATAGTAAAGAATGCCTCTGATATTTTTGGTTATCACTACTAATGCTGTACAAATCTCCAAAACCAGCATAAACTGGAGAACTGAGGGAAAAGACAGGACCTAAATATTCCGAGGAATTCTGACTCTGGTACTCTTGGTCATGAGCAAGAGTTAGGCAACTGTTTGGACTCATCTCTCCCCCCAGAAATCTCTAGTACTGTCAGTTATACACCTTGGTTTTTACTTCCTGATTAAAAATAAATAAATCTCTCCATGAAAATGAAGTATTTTAGCTGTATTGTGAAGTGATAAACCAGCTGAAGTCAGGAGGAGTCTGTTTTTTCTCAGCAGATGTGTACATGTGGTTTTGAAGCTCAAAATTGCACACACGTGACCTCAGCTTGTCATACATATAATCTTTTAAGTCTTATTTAGATTTTTTTCCTGTAGAAAGGATAATTGTGGCTGTGAAATGAGTACAAGATTATGTGAAACCATTCTAAATTGAGGTGATTAAGAGTGTAAGTTGACTGTTTTAAAATATTTAGGTTGCAAATTTGCTGGTTTGTGTTTTCCTAGGCAACTGTTTATTTTAAAAATTTTTTTGAAGTTAGGATAGAGGATGGTGTGATAAAATGATGAGTCAGGTTGTCAAAAGCAAAAAAATTCTCACAGGTATACATGCTAGAATAATGCATATTTTTAAGTTTTGCAACATCTGACTCATGATTTCTATTATGTATTCCGCTAAGTTCAAAGTTTTCTTACACAAAGAGAGTGCTATATGAAACAACCGTGCTTCAAATCATTTTACTTCAATTGTAGTAACAGGTTTTGGAGTTTAAACCATTAAGAACCTCTGTGTTAACTTTTATCCAAATGACTGCAAGTCACAAAGAGAGCACTTCTCTTTCACGGAGTACCTTTTGTGCTTTAGTGAGACCCAATCTCTCTTCTATTTTTTTTCCCCACCTTCATGTCTGTCTTTGAAGAAAGATGTGTGATTTGTGAAGTAATGCAAGTATGTATCAGTTAATGAAAACTGCTATCCTGGCTTCATAGTGCACACTGGAATCGCTTCAGGATAAAGCTTCATATACCTGCATTATAGCAGGGGAAAAAAAAAAGTAAATTTCAGAAGTCCAGTTTGCTGTGTGCACTGTAGAAGTATCATGTAGCAGTTGAATCAACCATTAGGGGTGACCTAATCTTGATTTCCTCCCCCCTCCACACACACACACACATACACACACACACACTCTCTCGCACACTCTCAAGGAGTTCTGATTTTCACGCTGCTTGCATTCTTCCCACTTTTTAAAACCTGCATTAGAAATCGTCAGAATACCAACTTGCCCACCTTCCTTTCTTATTTTGTGTGCTTATTTTGGCACGGAGGGAGTTGTATATAAACCATCCTCTCTCCCCCCCCCTCCACTGAACTGAAGTTCAGCTGCAGCAAAGCCCCTCGGGCCCCCTGTGCTGATCACATCCAAGAAATTTTATGGAGGTGAGCTTTGCACCACTGCAATTATTTTTTTTTTCAGTTTCTAACACACAGGAAGACAAAACGTCTTAATTAAAAAAAAAAAAAAGAAAAAAAAATGTTTGACATTATTATTTTCTTTCCCACCGCAAACCAGGGAATCGCAGCGCGAACGGTCGAGACCCACAAATTTACACATACCTTTTTTTTTTTAATTTTTTTTTTTTTTTTCCCCGGTAAGAGAGGATTAGCAGCGGGTGCAGGACCGGGGGCAGCGCATCCTCCGCCCGCCGCGCCGCGCAGCGCCGCGCCCGGGGCCCGCGGGGAGCGGGGGCACCGTCCCCTCTTGCCCCGCCGGGGCGCGCGTGTGTCGGTGCGTGTGCCCGCGCGTGTGCCCGCCCGCCGGGGCTGTGCGGGGGTGTGCGCGGGTGTCCCTGCCCGCCCGCGGGCGCGCCGGGAGCGCCGCCGCCGCTGCCCTTTGATCCCGGCGTTAGTGTTAGTTAGGGGCCGGCAGGAGCGCGGGGCGCAGCCCTCGGCACCGCCGCGCCAACCCCCTCGCCCCGGCACGGCGCCCGCCCGCCCGCCGGGAAACACATCCCCGGCCGCTGAGGGATACTGCGACCGGGGACAAGCCAGGTGCACGACCGGGTTGCGGGGGGGGGGTTGGGGGGGGGGGGGGGGGGGGGGGGGGGGGCAACGAAAGAGAGAGAAGGGGGAGAGGGAGCCCTTCGCGGTGGCTCCGGGAAAACCGGCTTCAAGCCCCCTTTCCCCCGGCGAAGAGGGGAAAACCCGCCCCGGTTAGCAGCTCCCCCGGGGGCCCCGGCTTTGTGCCCGTCCGTGCCCCCCCCTCCCGGTCTTATTTGATCTCCCGTTAAACCAAGGAGGAGAATGTGAAAAAAGGGGGAAAATGCCCAGGAGGAAGCAGGAGCAGCCCAAGCGCCTCTCTTCACGTAAGTGCCCCCTCTTTTTGCCATTTTCTCCTTCCTCCTCTCCCCGTCTCCTTCCCTTCTGCAGCCGCCTCCGTCGTTTCGTGCATTAGTTTAGGGTTACAGAGGTGAAACTGACAAAGACACAGCCTGGGTTATTCCTCTTTTAGGTCTGAGCTAAGGCAGCCATGTTGGTGATGAACAGCCTTGTGCCCTTTTAATTTTTCCTCTCTCTCCTTTCCCCCCTTCTTTCTTCGCGTCTCTCGCCCTTTCCTCCCTCTCCCTCCCCTCGCCCGTGATTGTGCATTTGTGCTGAGGGTGGGGGGGCGGGGGGGGGCGGTGTGGGTTTCTCTTTGGGGCCGGAGGGAGGGGGGGTCTGTTTTATTGGGGTGGGGAGGGGGGCTAAGCACCGGAGGGGAGGGCGGCGAGAGGGGAAGCGGCTGCTGGCGTCTTGTGCGGAACCAGCCGAGAGGTCCGTCCCCGGCTAAAGGTTGCGGCGGGGCTGGGCGGCCCGGGAGCGGGGGGCAGGCGGGCAGCGGCCGCGGAGGGGGCCGGCGGGGGCACCCGCACCGACCCCGGGGACACCCCGGAGGGGGCCGCGGCCGCCGGCGGCGGCGTGGGAGGGGGCGGCGGGGAGGCAGACCGTGGCAGGCGAGGTCCCTGCAGAGCAGGGAGAGGAGGCGGCGGCGGGCTCCGGGCTCCTCCTGGCCGCAGTGAAATGAAGGGTCAGGCGAACCAGGCGAGACTCAGGCTCCGGCGGCGCTGCCCCAGACGAGAGCAGCAGAGCACAGGGCTAAAGTGCATCCGATCCTCCGCCCGCGGGCACCCCCTGCGCTCACACACACAGACACACACACACATACAGACACACACACATCCCCTGACACGGCTCACCCTGCCCTGCTGGCTCCCTCCCCCCTCCCTGCCTCTTTTCTCCCCTCTTTGTAAAACAGTTAACTTTTCTGCCGCTCGCTCTCCACCCTCTCCTCCTATTCAGCGCTCGGCAGCTATTGAGAGGGAGGCGGAGGGGAAGGGAAGAGACCTAAAAATACGCTGCCCCTGCGTGGCCCCAGGGCTGGTTTAAGGAGAGCGGGGGGTGGATGGAGGGGTCATTTGTCTATTTGTCTGTCCCCGGCACATCTGCTCGGAGCGTGCCTGCGGCCCTTCCGCGCCGTGCTCGGGGCAGGGCGAGGGCTGAGCCGCCGGTGCCGGAGCCGGGCTCGGTCACCGGGAGTTCACCGGGGCGGCTCCTGCCCCTGCCCGCGGGGCGCCGCTGCGGGCGGAGCGCGGCGCGTCCCCCGCCCCGCTCTGCGGGCGGAGGGGCTGGGGCAGCGCTCCCCGCGCCCTTCCAGCGCCGGGATGGGGGTGTCGGCGAGGGGAGGCGGCGGGCTGGGGGCGAGGAGGGGGGGGGGGGGCACTTACAGCCCCGCAGATATTTGTCACTCCTTTTCCTTTCCTCCCGAGTCGAGTCAAAAGGGCTTGAGTTGTGGTGTGCTTTGCTTGTGGGGGGGTTGATGTTTGGGTTTTTGGGCGGGGAGGTTATTCCCCCGTCTCCCCCCTCCCCATCCCTTCCTATTGCCGTGTGCCCCCGCGTAGCCCTTTGGCGGAGGAGCCGAGCCGGTAACGCCGATTCCCCGCGCAGAGCGCGGCTGGCACGGCTCGGATGGGCTCGGCTCGGCTCGGGGGGGGCAGCGGGAGCTCGGCGCCCGCCTCTGCAGCGCCCCGGCCCCGGCGCGGCGGGCGGGGGCAGGGGCCAAGCCCGGGGGCGCAGGGCCGGGCGCGGCCGGGGGGGGGGGGGGGGGGGGGGGGGGGGGGGGGGGAGAACCGGCTCGGCAGGAGCCCCGCGGGGGCTCTCGGGGCGGGCGGAGGCGGCGGGGCCGCGCCGGGCTGGCGGCTGACCTTGCCCTCGCCCCCGCCCCGGCGCTGCCCTCCGCCCGCCCCTGGGGCTGACATCAAACCTGGGCTCCATCTTGGCTCGCCCGGGCGCGCCGCGGCCGAGGCGGCGGCAGAGGGGGCTGCGCTCGGCCCCGGGGGCTCCGCTCGGCCCCGCGGCCCCGGCCCCGCGCTGCCCCCGCCGCCGGGTTGCGGCTGCGGCCGCCCGCGGCCCCGACCTCCTGACCGCCGCGCCGGGGGAAGCCACGGCTTTTTTTGGGCCGACGAACAATTGCCTTCATTGTGCGAATAGAGTTCGGCGTGTGTTGCTATTTTTTTTTTTTAAATTACACGGCCTAATCTGTACTTCTTTCGGATTAATTTTTTTAGTTCAGTTCACTGGAGGAGTTTGGGTGGGTTTTTTTTTTCTTCCTGGTGTGTGATACGCAAACACGCCATATGTCCCACGTGAACGCTACTTTTCGGGGGGATTTATTTATTTTAATTTCTTTTGCAACTGAATAAAAAAGCTGTTATTTGACAATAATAACACTTCAGGTCACTCAGAATAATAGTGTTCTAGGTTCGGCAAATGCCTTGGAATTCAGTGTACAGATGCTATAAATAGTGATTAGGGATCTTACTTTGGGTTTTAGGGGTTTTTTTTGGTTTTTTTGGGGGGGGGTTGTTGTTGTTTTAGCAACATGTTGCTTTAATGGGTGCTCAGTGTAAAAAACATTTTTATTCCACAGTTCTCGCTGGTTTTAGCAATTCATTTCTTAGCGGGACAGTGTATTTCACCTTGAAGTATTAACAGTGGCAGAAGAACTGTAAAGTGCACCACGTGCATCCCAAAAGAAGCTGGCTAGTGCTGTGCTCAACCTTAACTCTGCCCCATTGAGGGCACTGCTGTTGTGATTCACTCCTGAGTTACGTGACAGGTTGCTGCTGGTTCGTGAATGGTCTCCAGTACACCTAAGCGATGTAGCACCTTACGGAACCTCCCTGTGATATTTTGGATTCTGTTGCAGTTGTTTGGGAAAATAAATAGTCAGATGTTGATACACAGAATAATTTACCAGTGTTACAGTGTAACTGACCAAATGTAACTTGGTCTGGCAAGTCCTTGTCAACTCTGGTACAGCTTGAGTAGGAAGCTGTGTTCTCAGGATTTCTAGGCCTTAGTTTCTTATAAATTGTTATGTACCCTGAAATGCACCTGAGGAACACTGTCAGGCTGCTTGCAGTGATAGTATGGAGCTGCTGGTGAGCTAGACCCTGATTTTATACTTCTGTCCCTTGACTTCACTGGACAGCCCTCATGTAAATTTAGAGGTAATTCCACATGAGAAGACTGCACTGCCAAAACACACACCCTGGTGAAGAAGTCCTCTGTGCAAGAGTTTGCTAGAGATGTATGAGGCTGCTCCGAGAGTTTAGTTCATTTTCAGGGGAGTTGCTGGATACTGACGCTTCAGTGTTTGAAGGAAGAAAAGGATTGATATAATTAGATGCAATAATAGTGTGTTTTGGTGGCATCTGCTTAAAAGGGCAGAGTTAAGGTTGAGCTTTCAGTCATTGCAGTTGTTTACAACATAATTTAGTTTGGAAGGGTCCTTTAGAGGTCGTCTGGCCTAGCCCCCTGCTCAAAGCAGGGTGAACCTCAGGGTTCAGTCAGATGGATGGGCCCTTTGAGACTCCAATATTTACATGTATTGTAAGTGGAGTTTTCATGTGTAAAGAAGTCAGTTTTTGGGAACTGTTTAGCCACATATGGCAGCAGAATGCCCTCACTCACACTCTGTGAAATACAAAGGAAAGTGCATCCTTCTTAATTTAAGATACAAAGGAATGAGGAAAGGACTTTAGGAGTTCCTGGATAGACAATGGCTCATTCATATCCGAATTAAATACTGCAGCAGTGTAGACTCAGTTTACAATGACAGAGTTAGGTCTATAACTTACAAATTTGCCCAGTACACATTTGTCCTATGATTATTTTTGGACGTGACTACCTTGGACAAGTAAATTCATTTGCACTGGAATGTTTAAAGGAATTTTGCTCATTCCTGTGTGTATGTGTGTTTGAGGTTTTTTCCTCCCATTCAGCCACTTCAGCACTTAAATACTTGTTTCTCATTTATTCAGTTAGCATGAGAATCTTTAAAAATACATGTGTAAATACAACTTTACCCTGTTTTTATTCTCCTTGTTGCTTCACTTTCCATTCTACCTCAGACTATTATTTTCTTTACTGAAAATTCCTGAAAGTCTGTTACCTTTGAACTACTCCATGTGACTTGAAAGAGCTCAGCCTGAAAAGTAAAAGTTTTGGAAAGTCTTGAGGCACTCGAGTAAATGTTTAAGATCTAGATCACCACATTGCTTTAAGTGTAGCAATCGATACTCCTTGGGGTTTGATTCTGTCTGGGAGGCTTGTCAGCAATGCAATTTGTGAATGAATGCCACAATTCTATTTATTCAAAGCTTGCATTTGTTACAGAGTAGCAGATGCTACACTGAGAAGTTTGAACTCCTGCTAGTTTCTGAGGAATGCTTTTAATGTAGGACAAACTGCAGCGGAATTTTCTGTTAGATTTATTTTGTTAAAGAAGGAGATGTGGAATTGATACAACATTAGTTTCAATATCAAAAGCTAGATAAGTGATAATAAGGGGGCATAACTCTTCTTGCTTTCGTGGTCAGGTACAATGTTAGATGTTCCAGATACCCTGTTGAAGTGTTAGCTCTTCCTATACAGTAAAAAACCACTTGAACTCTGTGAAGCTTTTTATTATATTGGTTTTTTATTGCTCGATTATATCATCAGAGGACAAAGAAAATACTGTCAAACAAGTAAATTAATAGTGATTTAGAGCTTCCTTCTTTTTTATTTCTGTAGCTTGCTTCATTTGATACTTTCTGATAGCAAGAGAGGAAGTGTTGGATAGGTTTTTCAAAAGACTTCCCAATGTCAGGAGAGCCTTTACTGTCATTTAGCATTAAAGAGTTACCTCCAAGACAAAATACTTTTGCCAGGAACAGGAATCTTTCTCTTTTAAATGATTTTATTACTTAACTAGCACACATTGCATGTGTAAGGGGAAGTTCTTATTTGTTCTAACATATTTTGTTTAGTCTTCTAACATATTTACTATTTTTAACCTCTTAACCACTGCAGGGATCATGATCTAGCACATAGTCGACAAAAGGATCCATGTAGGGAGAATTATTATTATTAGTATGATTAGGTTAATAACACCTCTCAAATAAACAGCAGCCTTTTGGTGGATTGAGTAACATCTCCATTATTCCATCTGAGGATACTGTTCTTATTTTGTTCCTGTTGTGCTAGTGAAGTTGTCACAGACTTCTCAGAAATACCTTCTTCCTTTATGGGGATCCTGTCTGATATGTAGTCTCTGTCTCCTTAAATTTGCTTCCTAATTTTCTTTTTTGTTATGCAAACTAAGTCCGTCTAATAAGAATCATTCAGTCATAAATGTCCACAGCAAATCAATGGTAGACTATGTCTTAGTGTTGTCTGACAGTACAAGATATAAATAAATTACACTGGAGTATAGATTGGACCACCAAAAACTCAGTGCTGTGCTTATTAAACTGGTTTAGTCTTTAGGTTCTTATGAATTAGATTTTAGAGAGGGTAGGGGTGTTGAAGATTTAAAACAAAACTGCAAACTTTTTGATTGGCCAAACAGGAAAACCTGGAGGTAGAGCAGTGGAATGAGAAATGTAGGAACATGCAGACAGAAAGAATTTTTACTTTTAAAATGGATGGAGAAGAGTATGACTTAATCTTTGTAACAGAGGAATTGTTGCCTTTTTCATATGTAAGAAGGCAGGAGTAGGAGGAATTCAGTTTAGAAAAAAAAGAAGGAAGAAGAGGAGCCAGGAGGAGCTGGCTGTTCAAAGTGAAGTATTAGTAATTTCCTATAATTTAATCAGACCAGATCCCAGAGCAAGATAATGAGAGCATGACCTACAAAAGAGGACTTTTTGGAAGTTAAAAAGGTTTTCTAACATGAAACATCGCAAGGCATGTGATTTGTCATGAAGCACTGTATAGAGGACTCTTTTTTTCTTTCACATTGCAAAGAAATCATGATACAGACATGAGTTCAGATGGTTAGAAAATGCTAATATGGGTTGTGCCTGGAATCCTTTTACTGTTACAGCTGTTAAAGTGCTCCAGAGTGATGCTTGAAGAGTGTATCTTCTCAATAATATTTTTTCTTCACTTCTAGTGCACCATTTTTTGTTGCCTAGTTTGCCATTCATGGTACATGATTTGTATCATTTGGGTTTATGCATACAAAACCCTTCAGGATGTATGGAGGCTAAAGTATCATGTGCCTTATAAAAATAATAATATGCAAGATATCTGGACTACAAAGTAACTACAAAGTAACCAGACTCCAGTTTTCATGGGGCTGGGGGAGTTCTCTTCCTTTCTCTATCTTTCTGCTCCTCAATGAAAAGTTTTATTTTTGTTCTACTTTAAGTGTTCTCTCTCAAGAACAATAAATGCTATGGGATGATATGGCCATGAAGGATAATAAATTACATTGGGCTGAAGGAAAAAAAAAACAACCAACCTCTAAAAGGTGGATAATATCCCTTTCTCCAAGGATTTTCTTTTTAAAATGTTGATCCATACTTCTTTTGAAAGGATGCATGCTGCAGGGTGCAGGCAGCATTGATGGGTGCAACTATACACTGCATTATGGCTACTTTAATGAAGGATTCAGCAGCTTGTAACCCATAAGCTCACATGAAAGCTTGTCTTTTAGTTTTCCCTCTTCTCCAGACTAACTTAGGATCACAATTATGGCAGTGTTATACTCCCCAAAATAATTTCTCTTTTCCTCACATATCTTCAGTAGCATTTACAGCCTGGTGGCCTCCTTGGCCTAGATGACAAATATTCTCAACCTGAACTTGTCAGCTTAGTAGTTAGCTCTGTTCCTTAAAATTTTTTCTGCTTTTCAAGGGGTTTCCTTGTTTGTGGTGTAATTATACTGAGTGGTAGAATTCCAAGTTAAGCCTAACAGTAAGACAAGCCTGTTCCATTTTGCAGGTTAAGAATTCACATGGAGTCCAAGTTTGGGTAATTTGGAATGACAAAAGAGTTATGTCTTTTGAGAAACATGCAGTAAAGGTAGAAAAACTGGGCTGCATAAATAGTCCTTTTCCTTGTTCTTTTCAGTACTTTGGCAACAGGTTTAGAAGTAGAGGGGAAAGAGCGAGTAGTGCTGATAGCACAGTAGATAGTTTTTATGCAAGACTGATGATTTAGTTGCTGTTTATAATAAATTCCATTAAAAATTAAAGGGTTACCAAGTGGTAGAGGTCTTGTCATGAGTAGTATAATCAGCAGAAAATGAAATTAGGTTCCAAACATCTGCGCTGTTTTGTTTCTTTTATTAGGGATGCTCTCACTAGGGTAGAAATAAAATTTTTGAAGCAACCCAAAGCCCAGCTGCTGTCATCATCCCTTTGAATTCTGCATGGTCCTACCTCTAGGGATTCCCTTTCTCAGGAAGGGCTTATAGCTCTTCTGGCCCTCATCTGGGGTTTACTGCCTGGATGTGGTTTTCCTCTATGGCAGGGGTTTCTGTGCAGATACAAAGAATTCTTCCCTGCATGGTCCCAAGTTTTATCTGAAAGTTTCTCGGAGGGAGAAGATTTGGCACAAGCTTGCTTTAAAATTACAACTTCCTGTTCTGAATGAGTGTTTTGGACGTATCCTGAATCTTGGTGCCTGTTAGATTTTGTAAGATGCTGTATCAGGGCAAGTAACTTTTAGAAAAATGCATTAAAACAACTGATGGTTTTAATAAGTGTGTATTTAGCTCAATGAGTAATCCCCATGTGTGTCTTCAATGGACATTCTTTGCAAGCTTCTAGATTTCACTTGACTTGTGTAGTCATACAAATAATTACTCATCTCAAAAATTAAAATACGAACACACACAACCAGCTGATCGTTACCTAGAGTGAAAAGTAAGGAACAGAGAGAGTGGCAGGCAAGTGTATTTAGATAGCAGGTGGTGGTGTAGCTGTGTTTGCTTGCTTTCCTGAAGCACAGCCAGAGTCTCTCCCTTTATAAACCACTGTGCCAAGTCTAGACCTGGTAACTAACGACTGAGGACCCATTTCTTTATGTGTTTGGAGCAGAACTTCCTCTTATCTACCCCTGAATTTCTAGTGCTTTGAGCCATGAAGAGCCCTTCTCAGGCACCAGTGTAAGCATAACAGCCTAGAGCTGCTCTAATTTCTGCTGCCCCCAGGCTCTCACCCTGCTCCTTGTTCTGGGAAGGAAAGGCTGACATAATCCTTTTGTCAATTCTGCGTTTCCAAAGGGAGTTCTTTGCATAGTGAATAACTCTGCATGGGGCTCTTCTGCCCACCTTGAGGTACTTGAACATTGCCCATAACGCCTAAATAGACTTCATCATAATTGTTTATATTGTCTTCCTGCACAGCGCTGTGCCACATTGAGATAACAAAGCAAGCTCTAAATAAGCTACCTTGTGTATGGGAGGCCGTTATCACAGCAGTCTACCCAGGTTAATTCAGCTCTACTACTTGTGGGTATACTCAAGCTGGCTCAGGTATCACTACACAGCACTGCGTTATTTAGTAGAGACACGCTCTCCTGAGAATCAGAGTTGTTGTCTTTGAAGGCATTTATTGGCCTGCACAAAAAAAGTGTTGGTAAAACTCACAAGAGTTTCCAGCCGAGAAATGCACTTTGGGAAAATAAAACCAAATCCCACTGCCATTGTCACATTTGTTTGTTTGTTCAGCAGAAAGAGCCAGGAATGGAACGGACATGAACGTGAAACTTCCACTTTGCTTCTAGCTATTCCTTTACGTCTGAAATTTTAGGTGGATTTTTAGGCAGAATGTCAAAACAGGTTGCTGCCATTTATGCTGTGTCTGTGTCCTAAGTAGCCACAGCATTCGTTACTTGTACCAGGAGCTTGGCACAGAATCCTAAATTTCTTTAAAATAAGATTTGAGGAATGCCTACTTCTTATTCAGTGCTTGCATGTTAATTATGTGACCTCTTACTTCTTAATGTTGAAAGCTGAGGCAGTGCCTAAAACTGTGTGCTTGGAATTGAGGAGTGCCTGTTCCACATGGTCTGCTTCTGTGTGTTCACCTACCACTAGGAGTAGCATCCTAATCCTCTCTTATTTGGCTTTGCTTGTTAACCCCAAGCAATCCTCTCAGGGACACAGAAAGCAGCTGTCTTTGGTAGCAAACACAGCAGTACAAAACAAACACTTCTTGAAGCTTCCCTTAGATACGTTACCATAATATCATGCATGTGGGAGGAATTAGAAACACAGAGAATATAATTTGCCATGTTTTAATCTGACTTTGGGAGGGAGGGAAAAAATTAAATTATAGGGAAGTAGATTCCCATGACATGTACAGGAAGGAATAATTTCAGTATCTGAAACCTAAACCTTTTGTTTCTGAACCAGTTGGAAAGCTAATGAGCATCAGCACTTCAGGCAGAATATAATGGTAAATGAGGAGCACGTTATTTACCAAAAGTAGAGCAGGAGAAGCTGCTTATAATAAAAGTAAACAGAAACTAGTCAAAACTGTAAGAGATCTTAGTTAAAGCAGGTACACTGGTTTGTTATTACCTGCTGTGGTTGAACATTGCCATAGGTACAGTTTGTGAGCTCCTCCCTTTGCTTTGTGACCCCTTGATAGGAGTTGTAGACACAATAGGGATAATTACAGGCACTGTTGATCTGAGGCTTCCCATGTTTTGGTTTTTTTGCCAGCTACATATTAAGGTGACAGGGATTTCTAGTTGACTTTGTTTCTTTTAATTTATTGATCCCTGAAACAACTTTAATAAATGTGTCCTAAACCAACAATTCCATATTTTAAAAGTCCTTTTCTAAGAGTCAGTGTTTTGAGTGCTTACTGTGGGTTTTTCTCTTTCTGTATGTTAATAAAAGGTAAAGAAAGTTCACAGCATTTGCTTTCACACTACCTTTCTGAGTTCAATATTTAGAATTATTTAAGATGACCTCACTGAGTTCCACTTAACATTATTTTTAAAATTGAACTTAATGTTTATTATCAGGAAACGGCCATCTTTGCAGCTTTCCTTTGATCTCCCTTGTGCTGTTAGGGTAATGCAAATGTTGCAGAAGTTGCCTTGGCCTTCCCAGACCAGGATTGTTATTGCATGGGAGTGGGGGATGTTTCTAGGAGAGAAATAATACTGTTGTTTCATACATCTTCATAGCACTACAACTTAGAATAGCCTATAAATCAGAGATGGAAAGAGTTAGAGATGAATTCATGGCTGGAACGCATTCAGATCTAGTTATTGCTGGTTAACAGCCATTTCCAGCTGCTGTTGATAAACCAGTCTCCAGGCTGAGTCTAGGTTAGAAAACACAGGGGAGAATCAGAGCTCATGCTGTGTTCCTCCTTTGCCAAATACTCACATGCCACACAAGAGAGAACATGGCTCTGCACATAAACTGAAGTGTTTGGATTATTGAATATGTAGCAGTAGTGATTCTTCCCAATCAAGCGGAATGAAATGCTTTTGCCAGAATGCCACTGGGACTGTTGGGAAGGTGAGATGTCTTATTCATGCTCAGAGAAGGAAATAATGAGCTAACCAAAAAAGTCAAAGTATGCATAGGTCAGAGTGTACAACAACACATCATCTCATCAAGGTAGGCAAATACAACCAGTTCTTTGACAGTTTTTCAAGCTCTAATATGTCCTTTATATGGAGAGCAGACAGGCAGACTCCTGCAGGAATAAAAAGGCAGAGATAGAGACGCTGTGTTCTTCTTCCTTCCTTAGAAGCTACCTGGGTTAACTTCGTGCTGGGGAGGTGAAAACTGCCCTTTGGCCAGCAAGAATTTTTCTCATGCTATTTTACTGGTGCTGTGAGCTGTATCTGTGTTCAAGAAGTTTTTGGATCCAAGAGCTCTAGACTGCAATGACAGAGCTATTGGGGTTATATGATGATTGTGGGGATGTCTGGAATCTTGACAGCATAGTTTACAGACATGAGATCTCTGGCATTTTGAGTGCTTGTTTGGTTAGTTGATTTTTGTTTTTTTTCCTTGTGGCTCAACAGGAAGTTTTCTTTAGAGAATCTTCACACCTATCGGCAGAGCTTCACACACAGCCTTTTTCAGCTTTAATCCTTGTGTAGTACTACTACACTGATGAGGACTAGTTTTCTTCTTTCTCTCTGTCTATTTCTTCAAAACCACTTGTGGTGTAATCACTGCTTTTATCACTGATAATTCTTCTCTTTTTCATCTTTTGCCAGTCAATATTTATGGTAAGTTTTCTATACCAGCTGAAGAAGATTGGTCAGGAAAGGTAGGAAAGGGGAGAAATAGCTATTTTTCATTTTGTTAATATCAGTGCTTTATCAGTGTCACTCCCTGAAGACTACTGGCGGTTTCAGAAGTTAATAGAATGAGAAGTTATTTGGAACTGGTTCAAGAGAAGACACAGCATGCCTTTAAGCACTGGAGAGAAGAGGAAAAGTGAAGGTTGCCATTTGTATTATCCTCAACATTGATGGCCTGGCTAAAGGAAATTGGAGACAGTAGTCATGGAGAAACCAGCTCAAAAATACCATGTTCTTCTGTAGGACTTCTGATTGCTCTTTCAACTGAATGTCTCCTGAAGTTCTCTTTTCTACGGTAGTAGTTAGACATCAGAAAGTAGTTAGACATCAGAAAGAGACAAGGAAATATTGTTTCCTCCACCTTTGTTGGTTATGCATATTGCATAGGAGTATGAGCCAGGGATTCAGCCTGCTGTCCCAGGCACATGTGACCCAACAGAAGAATAGTTTCAGCCTGAAACAGAGCCTGTATTCTAATTAGGTTCTGTAGGAAAGATACACTTAGCAGTTTCTCAGGGAAACTGAGGTAATAGTTATTGAGGTTGTTTGAGCATCTGTAGAGGAGTTTTCCCTTGGGATGATGCCTACAGGGGGAACAGAAGTAAGTAAGGAGAAAGTTGGAAAGCATGCTCCTTGAAATGACTGGATGTGTTCTGGTGCTGCTGTATGTTTTTGCAGTGCTGCTGTAAACTTCTAATAGAGCTTTTCTCAGGTATTGGAGCTATGCTAGGCTTACGTTAGTCTGGCTCTGTACAAACCCTGGTGGGAGTTTACCACCTCTTAATTCCAAACTTTGACTGTGCCTTTGAAGAGATACAGGAAACCAGATCTATTGCATGGTCCATTGTGTTTAATAACTTCTGTGTGTGGAGAAAGAAGGATGATATATAATTGTACTTCTAGTTTCAGTGTCTGTATTAGGTATCTTCTCTTCTCCTGTTCTGGAAATCTCTTTCTCTTACCAGTGAGAGAGGAAGCATGGAAAGCGAAATTTTACCTAAACTCACATGCATCTACCTTGCCATAGATTTAATATTCTATTTTTAGTCCAGATCAGCTCACTGACAAGGATGATGGCCTATGGTTTTTCCACACTCTCCTGCCACCTGCAAGCATTGGACTGTTCTTTAGATTCCCACCAGGGACACTGAAGCAGCTCTGCCTTGAAGATAAAGTCAGTAACTGCAGGTCTTTAGTAGTATTTGTTTGTCTTACCTTCCTCTGGTATATTAATGATTTCTTCCTACTTTATAGTGTGTAGGGAGCACGTGGCTCGGGGAGGAAGGTGGTTTCGACCTCATAGGAGATGCTGAGAGGAGACTGGGAACTCATGCCCTGTGTACATGCTCAGCCATGCAAGGAGTAGCGATGGAGAGACAGCAGGTGCTCTTGCTGTGGCGTTCAGGTGGGCTGAGGGAGCGCCGAGGGTCGTACACAGAGCAAGAGTAAATGTGGAGACAGCAGCCTTGAATAGTGACAGCAAGGGAGCTTTATTTTCTGGAGTTATCACTTTGCTGTTTAGAAACCTTTTTTAAATAAGCCTGTTGTAATCTTGTTTATAGTAATTAAGGATTTGTTAGTAATTTAAATAGTTGGTTTTGGCAATGTGCAGGTCGTCTTCTCACACATACTGGTAATGTCAGGTTGAAAACATTTACACAGGGATAAAAGTCAAGGAAGCAGGTAATTGACTGATTTATCAACCTTAACAGACAATTTTTTCTGATACATGATGGTGGCTATGGTAAATTTACTTTGGATTGCCTAAGGGCATGATCCTATATGGTGTGCACAACACACGAGGGCAGCTCTTTGAAGTGAATGGGTGAAGGAGCGGGTAATCAGCCAGTGTGGTTTTGGTGCCTTGATTAGCCTCTTGGTCAATGGTTTGTCCCTTAGGAAAGTTGGGAATTGCTCTGCACAGCAGAGCTCAGAACATAGGTGATTGTGGCTTTTTCCTGGAGCTTTTGGATCAGTTTTAGTCTTTCAGGTAATGAGAACTTCTTGTATACTTATGGCCATTCCCAGGCCATAATAATGAATTACAGTAGTGATCAGTAAGTTATTTTCATTGCAAATTGTTTGTATGCAACAAAGCGTGGCATGTTTGAATACTTTTCTCACTTTTTTTGCCAGCTGAATTGACACTTACAGCTTCTCATTCACTTCCTTTCCAACTGTAAGGGTTACTAAAATCACGTTGCTGTGGTGACCCTGTCAGTTTTGAATGACTAACCACAATAAAATGAGTTGCACGTATCGAGAGTTAATCAGTGTTACAATAATCTACAGCATAAACTTTATTCTTGGCCGCTGTAAATTGTGAGGAATATTTGAGGATTTCCATGCCTCCTTTTTTACTGTTGGGGTTGTGACTGCTGAGGCTTGCGGTGCATTTCAGTGAATGAAGATGTGTTTTGTTGCAGTAAAGAGTTGCGACAGCTATCACTGCAGCCAGTTCTGGGGAGATGGCAGGTCAGGTGCAGGCCTTAATTAAGATGAATTGGTTGTTGATGAAGGCACTCAGTAAGAGTAGGCAGTTTATAGACGTAGCTCAAGACCAGAGAACACAGGTATGCAAAACACCAATTCTGTTACCAAGTTAAATGAAGATTAATAAGCAAAGCTTTCCCACATTTTTTTGATACCTAGATCATACAAAATGTGGTGTAAAAACCTGTACTATTCATAATTACTTCAGTTTTGGTATGGGGGTTTCTTTTCTTGGGTAGATCTTGCTACATAAAAGTGATACCATTAAGGGTGCTTCTCCCAGTTTTCCTCCGGTGCTTGCCAAAGCTTTGTGGATACCACTGGCAGCCAAGAAGAATATAATCACTTTAAAATGCCTTGAGCCATGGAGTCAATAAATAGATTCTCTAAACCATGTCTTATACTTACCCTTCATTTTGGAGACTGGTCATCACAGCACCAAAAAGTTTTGCAGGGTATGCAGAAAACTTCCTCTGGTCTTGAGCCATTTGAGGGAGAGGCTTACCTCTCTGAAATGGATAAATTTCCCTTATTTCTGAGCCTTTTATTCCAGGTCATAGGTCAAGTTTTTGTCTAATTCCATAACCATTCACATTTGCCCACCTCTTTTCTTGAACTCCATTACGTTTTAAGGGATGATAGTTGTAAAGAACTGAGGTTGTTATTCTGCTTTTTTTGTTTTAGACATATTAACAACATAGTATGATCTTTCAATTTCCTCAAGCAGAACTGTCCAAGTGAATGGATCTTGTCTTCCATAACACCTCAGCAGAACTGTATGATGATAGATTGAGAGTGTTGAGTTACTTCCTCGCTTGAGCTCATTCAGATTGTCTAATCTGATAATGGGTTTCCTTCCTTCTATCTCTTTTTCATTTGTAAGTCAGGGATAATTGTAGCCTGTGATTTTGTCAGGGAAAAAAAAAAAGAAATTCTGTGTATTGATGTCTTCTGCCTCAAATATACAATAGAAAACTATGACTGAGAACCAGACTACTACAGAGCACGTAGCCATTTGGAAATGAGTAACTGAGCCTCTGGTTTGCAAATAGACTATGTTTAAGATAAGGTAGTTTTGTGTTTCTGCTTAGAATTTCCTAAGAGAGATGCTAGTTCTGTGTTCCATAAGCAACTTCTCAAAGAAGGTTTCATTAATGACCTGCTAGGGGAATAAAATCTCATTCATGGAGTTAAATGTTATTGAATGATGGCTTTAAAATATTATGGATTTCTATAGTGAACCTTGGCATTCAAGTGATTATCTCCCAGAATAATTTGATCTAGCATGGAAACTAAATTTCCTTATTTAGGGATTTTGTGGTTGTAGCCAGCTTTTCCAAATAGTTAGCTTGAATTGTTTGGTGTTTCATTTCTAGTGAAGGCTCCTGTTGGGAAATTTCAGGATATTTTCCCTCCTTTGTGAGGTAGGCTGACATGGTATGTCTTGTCTCTGTTACGAGGAGGTATGCTAAGGATAATGGAAGTCTTGAGAATGGTGTTTAACTCTTCTTATTTTGGCAGTGCCAGCATCCCTATTACCTTTTGTGATTTGATGCTTTCCCGTTGCAAAAGCCTATTGCCTTAGACATCTCTCTAGAGCGAAACAAACGAACAAGCAAAGTAAATTTTGGCTAGCTAGAAGTGATTTTAAAGAGGTTTTATAGTTCCTTATAACTAAGAAAAGGTAGACTTTCCAGTTGCTGTACAGAACTTAACATGTAAGTGAGCCCACAATAATAAATGTGCACTGATGCAAATGATATACTACCATTCCAGGTGCAGGGAATCTCTCTGTGTAGACTGAGATAGTTCAATTTGAACCATCAAAGGTTGTTAAAGCTGTTTCCCATTTTCACCAGAGCTGTGGGAATAACAGTTGAGCTTCTGCATATATAGTTTGTCCTCAAATTTATAATAATCTATGAGAGTATTAAACTGATATCATAGCTGAGTTTAAAAGACCAAGGGAAGCCTGAAATTCCTGATAAGGGACTTCAATCTGGCTCAGAAGTTGCTGTCTAAAAAAGTATTTGGTTTTATAGCAAATAGTTTATCATCCTCTCTGTTTACATTGGGCAGAAGAGGTGTATTCCTTTGAAATGTTAATGTACAGACTTCAGGTTTTCAGTTGGCCACATTCCTTTAGTGTATAAATCAGTCTGATCACTATCTTGTGCTTTACGAAACATGTGCCCAGCCTCAGCTGTAGGTTATTATAGGATATTCGTGAGGGCCTGTGGAAGAAACTTTCAATAAGTCTGGCTGTGGTATTTTGCTCAGTCTCCATAAAACTGTTACAAGAACATTGGTAACATAAAATATGTTTTGTAAGGAACATGATTTTCTATTGTTTTACTGACACTTTGTGTGTTTTATGAACCTGTCTTGGGGCTACTAGCCAGCCTTTGCAGCATAAGCTGGCTTTAGAAATATTTGTTTCTTCTGAAAACCTCAATCATAAAAATCAACTGTCTTTGTCTACCTTCTCTCCAGTTATTTGAGGTGTTGATCACAGAAGCATGGAATGGGTAAGGTTGGAAGGGACCACAGCGAGTCATCTGGTCCAACCTCCCTGCTCAAGCAGGGTCATCCCAGAGCACATGGCACAGGATTGTGTCCAGACAGTTCTTGAATATCTCCAGTGAGGGAGACTCCACAGCCTCTGTGGGCGATCTGTTCCAGTACGTGGTCACCTGCACAGTGAAGAAGTTCTTCCTCATATTCCAGTGGAACTTCCTGTGCATCAGTTTCTGCCCTTTGCCTCTTGTCTTATTGCTTGGCACCACTAAGAAAAGCCTGGGTCCATCCTCTTGGCACCCTCCCTTCATACAGTAGTATATATTGATGAGGTCCCCTCTCAGTTGTCTCTTCTCAAGGCTGAACAGGCCCAACTCCCTCAGCCTTTCCTCCTATGAGAGATGCCCCAGTCTGTTCATCACCTTTGTCACCCTCCATTGGAACCACTCCAAGAAATCCATATCTCTCTTGTCCCAAGGAGGACAGAACTGCACACAGTATTCCAGAAGCAACCTCACTAGGGCTGAGTAGAGTGGCAGAATCGCCTCCCTGGTGAACAAGTCAAGACAACTGATGAAAGCTTTTTGTGTAGGATGCTCTTCTGTGGCATACCACTTGAGAAACGGTCTTCTAAAGTATCCCCCTTCTCTAAGGCCATGTGTGTTCCATTCTGTTTCATGCACACATCACAAGTACTTCGGATCACTGAGCCTCAAACTGTGGCAAAATCCAGCTACAACCACGTCATTAGAAATTATAGTGAGGCAAATATTATACATGTATTCTAATACACATATACTATTTATGTGTAACATTGTTATTTATTACTTTATAAGACATCCTGCTCTGCCCACCTACTTTTCATGGTTGCTGATTACTGGGCCTTGCTGTAAAGGTACTATTTCTGGGTCTATAGAACTTTTCTTCTGCCAGGAAGATGCTGCCAGCCAATTCTAGAGAAGTATCAGAGTCTGTGGGGGCCAGCCCAGCTGCAGATATCCCAGATAAGGTTTCTAAAGCAGTCTAAAGCATCATATTGTGGCCATCCTGACCGCATGGGCCAGCTCTTCCCTGAGAGGTGTAGTATGTTGTCAAGGTTTGGGATGCGAGAAAGAATCCTCTGGTGTTTTTCACTGACAAGACATGATATACTTTGCACCCCACAAGACCAGAGGAGATAGGTGGCTCAGATTATTCATTCCTCCTGTTTTCTCATTCCTACCTCCTTTACATCAATTTTCTGCTGTTTTTTTGACAGAGTGAGTAGCTTTCTGCCAGATTAGTGAGTTGAAGTTCTTAATTCTTGGCTCATCAAGCAGTCAAACAACAGAGCTAATCTAAGAGAGGGCACAGGACCACTTCTTCTCTCAGTCTTGAGCTTTTGATACCTCAGTATTCTCACTGCACTGTAAGGTGATGCCTGTTCCTTTGGTGCTTAAAATCTCTTGAGTCCCAGTAGAAGCAACACTCCTCAAACACTAATCCCACAGCTACTAACTATAACCTCTTGTCTACAGCAGAAGAATGGGTAATCTTTCTTGGAGGCAATGTGTCAAACATCCATCATTCTACGAGTTATCTTCTGAACTTGTTTTGGGGGGAGATCAGACTTCTTGTCACCATAAGGTCCTATCTTGTGGTCTGTCAGCCAGCCCTGAGAATCTTCATCAAGTGGTGACAGCTCTCCTCAGGAGAAACCGTGTACTTCTGTCCTCTTCCATGGATACTTGCTAGTAAAAGATGGATCTTTTTGGCAGCTAATGAAACCCACTTGATACATTTATTCTGGGCCTTGTGGCTCAAAGTAGAAGGCCACTGGCTCTGTTTCCCATCTACCATAAAATCCCTCTCCTTTGAGGGACAGGAAATAAAGACAGTTTTATGTTATCTGTGATAAGCATTTTCAATAATCTGTCCTGATTCCCTTATTCCTTGGAAGAGTCCATCACACCTGAATTCTGCCTTTGAAAGGAAACTGAGATGCTGTACATTCATTTTGATATTCTATGGCTGTCTAGCAGTTGACAAACCTGAATGCATGATACTTGTGCACATTCAGTTGTTTGTGCACATAGGCAAAACATCTGGAAGAGTTCTAGTTACTGGAAGGTAATTAATGTTCTCTAATCTTGTTCATCTTGCAGTCGTCTTTCAAAACAGCAGTACTAGAGAAATTGTCAGGTGAATGTTCTGGGGCTTTCTTGTACGTGGATTTTTTTCAAAGTCATTTAAGTTAGGGATAAAAGCAGAGAATATATGCCCTGTCTTTAAAAACTGTGCCTTGCTTTTCTCCTCCCCTCCTTCCCTCCAGTTAGGAAAATCATTATCTTAGAAGGTGTGGAGATGAAATACAGAGTCCTACCTAGGGCTTCTTTCCCTATCTAATTGTGTGAGTATTTTCACACAACTTAAACACAGGGGAGAAGGACAGAACAGAAGAACTATGGCTCTTTGGCAGTTCTTTCTTGCAGCCGTGCTGCTCTCTCTAGGTCAGCCTGCAGCAGAGAAATTTGGTTCAAGCACCAGCAACACTGCTAAACCATTTTGTGAGGAGGTCAAGAGTTGAACAATCATCCCGTTGATAAGGGAGCGAGCCAGAAATTCCATTCAAAGAGGACAGTGACTTCCTGTGCTGCTTACCTATTATAGGTCACAGAAATCATGAAGGGAAAATGGGGGACCAAGGGCACTCTAGCACATGACTGTTTATGTAACTGTGACTTTTAAGTTTTATTTGCTGCTGTAGATATATTAAAAGGAGTTAAGGCAGGCCTTTGTGTCTTTATTAAAATCATGATTTTCTAGTAAGCATCCCTATGGGAAAATCAACGTAGCTGCTGCACTGGATATACACTCTAATCAAATGTGGCTGTAAGTGCTTTTTAGAGGTGGAGGCTGTGGGGTGTTGGTGCACAGTGTGCCCAGCTTCTTGGAGATAGTCCTGCTGCACACACATCTGCATGGTCTGTTGGGTGTGGGAACCCACAAAAGTTGTTCAGCCCAAAGAAATTACATGCACCATTTTTTGTTTGAAGTGCTTAAAGATCAGTCTGAATACCAAAAGGGTAGTTTGTAGGCAGGCAGCTAGACTCAGCAATTTATATAGGATACCACAGAATAGACTTCCCAGATACAACTGTCATTTTTGGGCCTGTGCCTTCTGGTTTCTATAGTACCTGATTGTGAAATCAGGAAGGGTTTATATGCAGCTGACAGCCAGAGAAAATGTGAATTAGAAAGTGATGTGTTATTAGCAAGTGGTCTCTTGTAATTATTTTTTACCATTGCTAAAGTGATGCACTTACATAGTGTACATAATTTATCTGAAGGTATCCATTGTATTCAGTCTTTAGCTCCTTCATTCTTTTCTGCTGTGTATTATCTGGTCTGCGCTAGATTCTGAATGTGACACTTTTGTGGCTGATAGTCCTCATGAAAGGTGCTGTTTGCAGTTAGGACGTTGAGTTCCTCTCCAAATTTCATCCTGGAGCTTCTCTATTATGTCTTTGTCTTTCCTGGTTCCCCTGAAACTGTTCTGCCCAGGGTAACTAGCAACCAGTCTCTGGCAAATGTCAAGGCTTCTGTACCAGTGATACTTACTGGGTTTGGCTGAAGTAAGTGAGGATTCTCCTGGATTCCAATTCTAGAGGGTATAAGTTGGCTGACTGTTGCAGGGGTAAGATGGAGACATTGTGAGCCTGTGTTAAGCTTGAATGTACACCCATCATGTGACAGAAAACTTGTTTTATTTGGAGGTGATGCTGATGGTAACAGTCGTGATGGAACCTGGGCTACAGCACCTGTAAAGAGAGGGTATTCTGATATGGACTGCCAGGAGAGTGAATTTTAACCTGTGGCCTGATTCCCTAATCCTCATTTGAGAGTTCTGAGAAAGCAACCAGGAAGGAATAGAACATGATAACCCATCCTGGAGGCCAAATATGAACATACCAGTTTACTATCTGTCTCACCTCTATCTTGTCCGTGACTAGTTAAAACCTGTTACAGTTGTCCATGCCTTCTTGGTCATTGACTGTTCTTTCTCTTCATTCATTCATTCCACTTTTCTTGCTGTCACTGATAAAAGTCACATGAGACTAAGTCCTAGGTTGCTCAAGTGTTGTCTCTGCCTTAGTTTTGATGCATTTGCCTATTTACTTGGCCTTAAACTGATTGCTCAACCGAGTCGGTCGGTGTTTCCTGAGATCTCCTTTTGGATGGCTTACTGCTTCATTTAAGTTTAATGTGTTCTTTTAAATTCTTTAGGTATCTTTGCAGAGCTCTTCAGTTCCCTAGTGTAAACCTATCACTTAATCCGAGCTCTTTCAGTAGGCCTAGGTACAGTGTTTAGTATAAAATAATACAGAGAGTGATTTATGGTAAGTGTTAGAGATGGAATGACAGAGCTGTTGGGGCAGCAAATTAGGAAGATGACCTGTGGTCAAATAGACAGCAAATGCAATTGCAATATTAAATTTAGATTGACACGAACTTGAATGATGATATCTGAAATCCTTATGTAGATGAAGACAATTGATATCAATAAAGATGAGTTTTGGCTCTCCTGTATCTTTAGATCCTGGTCCTGTAGACTCCCAGATTTTCCTTGAAATGTAACTGTTGAAAAAAGGGCAATTTTGCTTAATTTATCTCATCAGCAATTTTCCTGTGTGCATTTCTTTGAAATTTTTCAACTTCTACCTACTTCTGTATTTGCTTTAATTTTCATTCTATAATCCCATCATTACAGTTTCCATATGTTTCATATCACTCTAGCATATGGATTTCTGTATTGAAGTTCTTTAATTTACTCATTACAGTGAATGATTAAAGTGGAATTTTGTCCCACTTAGCATGAAAATTCAGTCTCTTTGGGGTGGGTTCCTTAGCTGTAGCCTCTTCTCAGATAATTTCTGGTGGTCCAAATGGTGTTCTTTCCATCATGTTTTCACTGCCTGTGTCTGTTGCTCTGTGCCACGATTTGAAGGCTCTTCCCTTTTCTGTAGATCTAGCCCGCTGCGTTCATATTTCTTCACTCCAAGACCTACAAAGTGGAGTTTGTGGATCATTTCACACTTGCACTTTCAGGAATGGCAGGTGTACATTACCCTTGGGTAACAGTTAAAGTTTCCAGCATTTGAATTGGGTGGCTCAGTGTATAAATCAACAAACATGTTTGTCTTTTTCAGTTTTCAGATGTAAGTAGTTTGAGCAAGTTAATATTTACATTTCTATTGGCACCAGGGTCAGATTCTAATCAGCACGCTAAATAAAAGGGCACATGGTCACAAAGTGAAATAACACACTTTGGGATCAATAAGATTTGTCTGTCAAACTGATCTCTTGCAGAGGAAAATGAACTTCTCTGTATTTGATAACAAGCAGATGAGTTGGCGAGCAAGGGAAACTGGCACTTCTTCAAACAGTGCTTCTGCACACACTTGTGGCTTTGCCAGAGATGGATGTTGGGCTACATCAGTGGCAGCAGTCACCCAACAGTACTTTGGTGCCTTTTGTCATTGCTGACAGGAGTGGAAAACACTTTTGTGAGGCTCCAGGGTGCTGTGTGATGTGATGGTCCCAAAGCATGCAGGACATCTGTAACTTCCACTAGCCTCTGCCAGTGGCAAAAGGTTTGGAAAGCAGTTCTCCTTCCAGAACTGCTGTGGAAATCAGGAAAAAGCAGCATTGGAAGGTCTTGACTCTTGTATCATGTTGAGAAGAGGCAAGCTGTTGAGCAGTTCCTTGGTAAAAACTGGTGAGATTCCCAGCCAGGTCTTGTTCCAAAGGAAGTCAGTGAGAATTTGCCTCTAACTCTGAAGTACCTTTTCCTGCTTTACAACTTCCATGTTGTTTCTTACCCATGTTTAGCATTTCAAGCTGCAGTAGAAATGAAATGCCAGTAGCTTAAAGTAATTCTGTAATAACGAACTGTAGTGTGTTTATGGTGGAGAGAAGAAATTTAAGTGTGATATTACATTTCTATTCCTATCTTTCAAGGACTCTCACTGGAGCTCTATAGCTGTGTTGTGAGAAAAGGGAAAAACATGACATGCAGATCTTCTGCCACAGATGTGAAATACAGCTGAAGTTTCTTGCCAGACATGTGGAGGTTGCCTCCTGTTTCAGACAAACGTGGCCTGGGTGACACATGAACCCTCTGTGTTGAGGGAAGGTTTCATATAATTTGAATTCATAAGGAAGCTGGTGGATTGGGCTGATTTCTCCTGGAGTTCTCAAGCTTGTTCAAACTCACAGGCTCACAAGTCAATGTGAATTAAAATTCTGCCCTGAAGGCCTTGAATGGCAACTTCGCTTAGAAATTAAATTGCCAGGCTTCACCATTACGCTTCTAAATCAATTCACTGCTGTTTAAAAGGAGAGTTGACTGAGCTCATGATAAGCCCCTGATGCTGGCTTTTTCAGCGTTAACCTTACCGCCTTAAAATACAGTGGGCTTGATACTGCAGCAACTGGGAATTACTGAGAAGTGGAAAATTAGAACTGTGTCAGCAGCTAGAGGTCTGGTTTCTGGGTACAGAAAGAAACTGCACTGGTGAGGAAGAAAAGTATCCAGCTGGCTTTTGGGATAGTGATGCTGCAAAGGAAATTTGCCCTTTATTATAGAGACTGCATGGAGCCTTGAGAGGGCTTGAGTGGTTACAGGTAGATTAGCAACAGGAGAGGGAGCTCTCACTGCGTTCCCAAAGAGGAGGGAAATTCTGGGCTTGGGAGCAGGCCTTGATGAAGAATCCTGCACTCCTGCTGCTCCCTGTCAATACCATGTTGGTGGCTGCTCTTTCATAAAGTTAAGACCATAGTGGAGAATGTGCTTGTCTGAAAAAAAAAAGGCAACCGTGTCCTGTTCCCACATCTCTCCAGCTGTTCTTCCCCCTCTTTGTACCATTAACTTAAAATACCAGTGTCCTGTTCTTCAGCTACTGTGAGTGTTCTCTGAGATGTCAGCTTTAGAAAGGAGGGATAGTAATATTCCACATATATTCTCACTATCTTTTGTAGTAGGAGCAAGAACTGGTGCAGGTGAGAATGAAGAATTCCTTTCCAGTGCAAGCAGAATGAGCAAAATTGAGATATTGGTAAAGCAGTGTCATTTAACTGGTATTTTAAAGGCTGGTTGCAACTTATAAACACTAAGAAATTGAGGTACATGGGAAGGAACAGAGAAGTTTGGGGGGTTAGTAAGCTGTAGGTTTCTCTAAAACCAAAATCCACCTCCTCTTGTATCCATTTACGCTTAAATATCTCTCAAACTAATGTTTGAATGGCTTTCTGAGTGAAGGGAAATGCAATTCTCCCTATTTATGGAAGGGAAGTAGAGACACAGAAAGTAGATTTTGCAGGGGAGAGGAGGGATTGTTTCAACACAGGCATGCAATGTTAGTGGTAGGAAGCAGGCTCGCCCTGGTTCAGAAGTGGTGTCAACTCTAGGTTGTGTCCCAGAGGATGTGCCCTGCACTTGATGTATCAGTTCAGACAAAGTGCCAGCAAGATGCTTTTTTGGCTTCCAATCCAGAACTTGTTTGCATCTGGGATGAGTGAACAGATCTCTCATCTCAGTGCACCCAGCTGTACAGATATGCTTAAGTTACTTTTTAATGTTCACAGGGTGAAGAGTGAATACATTCAGTTCTCCTTTGACCTGCATAAGTGCTGGTTCAACTGATTAGCATCTATCTTTATTGGAATGGACATGGTACTGGCCTTTATGCACATGTTATTGTAAATCTTGCTGTGCCTGTGATGCTAACTTGGATAATATCAAAATCATTTAGGCAAGTGCTTGGGGTTTTGCTTGGCTTTTGTTTGTTTTGAATAGGGAAGATGCTAGTCCTCTTCTGCTTGAATTACTAATCAAAGGTAACTGAGTAGATTGACTGTGGGCTCTTAAAATATTGCGTGAATTTTTCTCCAGAGGGTTTTGAGTAAAAGAAACTTTCTCTGAGAGACTGTTCTTCATATTCTCTATAACACCAAATAAATCTTTGCTTTCAGAGTCTATGTTGGTATCTCTATACTCATGATACATTTGGCTGGGGTTTTCCTCCTTAAATTCGTTGGATCAAAGCAATAACATAAATCTAAGTTTTTATTCATCAGCTTCTCTCCAAGTTTTGTAATTTACTAGAATTAAATTGGGAATCTGGGAATAATATATGATCATAGATACAGTGCATATCATGCAGGCTTATTTCCAGAATGTCAGTAGAGGGTTATACTAAATACTTTTGTTTTGTATGATTACAAAGATTCTTTTATAGCTTGGGACATTGAGTCTAAAAGCAAGAAATGTGAGAGGTATCTGGCAAGAGAAGATAACATGAATTTAATTCTAGCATTGCTGCTGTTCTTTACTGTGTTCTGATTGGCCAGGAAGATCTGCAAAAAATGTCTTGGTCACGACTGTATGACTTTGAATACCTGTCAGGGAGAAGAGCAATCCAGGGTCACAGTGCTTTAAACACTGGCAGTTGGGTCTCAGGAGAGGCCGGGTGTGTTGCAGTTACCGGAGTGGAGAAAATGTAACTTAGCTACAGTGAGACCAACACTTTTTTTCTTTCTTTTCAGCTAAACTAAGTTCAGTTTAGGTTGGTCTTTAAAGATTTATTAGACAGTGGCAAACAAATGACAAGCAAGTAGTGTTTGTATAAGAGGACACTGTGTGTATGATACTCCTTTCCCAAATAGTTGGAAAGCTTTAGCCTGCATTCATGTATTAGTCATTTCAGCTATTCAGGAATGAATTGTGGATTATCAGTACACATTTTTTCTTTTAGATAGGGGTCACTGCAGGACCAGACTGAGATTTGAGTAGCTGCACACCTGATCTGCTTTTGAAGGTGCACCTGTGCTAGCTGTACAAATATAGAAACACTTGTGTATTTTTGGGCCTGAGAAATCCCTGCTTTATACCAGAGAGTTCATAATATTTTGCAGGATGTATGGAGTATGCCAATAAAGAATTGTTTGTGATATATGAATATATATTATGTTTATATGTATTGTTGCAGTTTTAGCTGTTTTAGTTATGCTGTCTGAAAGATGACAGGCTTGTCATGATTTTGGCTTCTAAGAAAGATTTATTCATTTTCAAAACATATTTTACGTGGTCACTCAATCTAGGCTGATTCCAAGCCCGGGCACTTTAGGGGGATGTTCTGTGACTATTCAGGAGGGTCATGCAGAGGTCAGGCGTGCTTCATTCTAAGAAACTATTTTACAATGCAGAGGTCAGGCATGCTTCATGCTAAGAAACTATTTTACGCAGATTTGGGAATAATACTGTTGTTCGTGGTTCCACACAGATGGTACCAGACAGGAAGAAGTGGAAGGGGAACTCAGTGAAGAAGAACGCTGGTTTGGAAATTCTTCAGAAACTCCTTCAGAAGCATCATATGGAGAAGTCCAGGAGAACTTTAAGTTGTCTCTTGAGGACAGAATCCAAGAGCAGTCCACTTCCCCGGATACCTCTTTGGGAAGTGCAACGCCGAGCAGCAACGCAGCGGAGCTGGGATCCATTGAAAATGAGGCACTAAGAGACACGTTACAGAGCAAAGAGCACCTTTCTCCTGATGTGTCATCTCTGTGTGAAGAAGAACCTCCTGGTCCGAATAAGCCACTGAGCAGTAACCTGAGGCGGCTCCTGGAGGCTGGCTCCCTCAAGCTGGATGCTGCTGTTACAGTCAATGGCAGAGTTGAGTCCCCTGTAAACCTTGGCTCGAACGTCTCCTTCTCTCCACCTGCTCATCACGCCCAGCAGCTGAGTGTTCTTGCCAGAAAGCTCGCTGAGAAACAGGAACAAAGTGACCAATACAATGCAAGCAGTCACTTTATATGGAATCAAGGTAAGTGGTTGCCAAACTCAACCACCACCTGTGGTTTGTCCCCTGATTCAGCTATCCTGAAACTGAAAGCCGCAGCCAATGCCGTTCTGCAGGACAAATCTTTTTCAAGGACTGAAGACCCTATAAGATTTGAATCCTTTTCCTCACCTTTTAGTTCTCAGTCAGCCAGCTCCACGTTAGCAGCTTTATCTAAGAAAGTGAGTGAAAGAAGCATGACTCCTGGGCAGGAGCACCCGCCTCCGGCAAGTTCTTTTCTTTCTCTGGCTTCCATGACCTCTTCAGCTGCCCTTCTCAAGGAGGTTGCTGCAAGAGCTGCAGGCACCCTCTTGGCTGAGAAGAAGAAGTCGCTGGTTCCTGAGGATCCCCTGCAGCTTTCGGAGATGAAACAAGAAAAAGCAACTCCGCCACAGTCTTTGGAATTATTGTTACTACCAGTCCCTAAGGGAAGAGCATCCAAACCCGCTAGTACAGGTATGGATACAATTTGAACCACTAAGTAAAATGTATTTGTTTTGCTATAGGCTTCTATAACATCTCTTCAAGGGGTCTGGATTTGGTTTGATTCTATGTCTTATGAGAATAAGAAATAGATACTTTAGGTGAACAATAGAAAAGCTTAAGATACCACTTTGAGACCAAGCTGTCACAAATTTTTCCACATTTGAAAGATAGGAGTGTACAGTTCAGTACGTTTTTTTTTCTTTTATTCCATACAATAGTATTTTCTTCTCTTACCAAGTTTAGAATAAGTCCACAAAACATTTAATAGAGAAGATCAAAGAATCCCTGTTAGGGAGCTCACAGTATCAGTGAGCATGTACAAAACTAGTGCTTTTGAAATACTGGACAAGGGAGAATTCTCCCTCCTGCTGTCTCTGTCACAAATGGACTTTTGTATAATCGCTTACTACCCTGTCCTAATTTACCAGAGTATATTATTATGTTGCCACTTTTCATTAAATTTTTTTTACAACCCTTTGTTGTTAACAAGAAAACCCCAACTAAACTGCATTTCTCTAATTTGCTCAACAAGAACCATTTTACACTTCTGACTTCCCTCCACCAGTTCCAGCTGTTGATGGTCAAGAAATGAGGCTCATAGGAAAGAAGAAGAAGAAACTCTCTGGGTAACAAAAGCTTTAAAGAACTGGCAAACCATGCAGGGGAATTTAAATGATCAATCTTCAAACTAAGGAATAATAATTGTTCTTTCATCTCTTTCTATAAAAAGTTTCCGTCATGGATTCATATTTCTGGTAGAACATACGACTTCAAGTCGTCAGTGTTCTCCCTGGGGTGGCTTTCTGCTGCAGAGGGAGAGGAAGCATGGCAGTGATCTTCACCAGGTGCACAATGTGGTTTAGTATATTAGAGCTTTGTCAGGAATACTAGCTTGGCTGTACAAGTGTAGCAAGCCAGTGTACAGGTATGAAGCCTGACACGGATGTTGCAATTCCACTGCCTTCTCTCCTGACCTGACCTTTTTCTTTAGGGGTATTATGAGATCTGATCTGTCCCTGTGCAGCTCGGGTCAAAACTCATAGGATAGAAGCTATTGGATGGACAGCAATGCTCATCCCTCCCTTGGAAGAGGAGAGGGAGGGATGCAATAAGTTGCAGCCAGAACCAGTTTTTTGCTCTGTGTTACATGTGTTCTGCAAATGCTTTGCTGGTGTGTTTTGCCAAGGCCATTAAAGTGGCAAACTATTCTTGGCATGGATCTAGCCTAAGGTTCTCATTAGTTTAGATGAAGTCCTTTTTGGACTAGCATAAGCTAAACCAGCAAAAGGTCCTTTCGTGTGGGAATAGGAGTACCTATGCTGGCTACACCAGTGTGAAAGTAGTCATTAATTTAATGTAACTCCCCACCAAGACTGGCCTTCATATAAGAAAGGCAGCAATGCATAGAAAGGAAGTAAGGTTAAAATTTATTTGAAACTCTTACTTTATTTCCTGCAAGGGGAAAAAGTTGTTCACATCATAAGTTTTTACTGGCGAAAAGTACATGGTTGTAGTAAAACCCAGGCTCTGTGTTTGACTAAAAAACTGGAATTTGTCTGTGCAGCTTGTAGTAGGGGAGTGCTCTGTTACCAGTGTGCCTGTTAGTACTGGCACTTTACAGACGAGCTCTGATGCAGCAAATTTCAAGCAACTATTCTCTTTGCTGAAGGCCCAAGCATACTGTGTTGGTAGAAGATAACAATGGGGGCTGATTGCCTCAGGTCCTTGGTAACCGAGGAACAACTGCTTATTTTTTATGATATATGGGACCAGTATCCCAAGAGGAAGGGTGTTTCCTTTCAGTTCATACGCACTGGGCCAATACCAGTTGGCATCCAGGAAAACTCTAAAGTGTAATGTTCATAACATTTCTGGAAGTTCATTTTCTGATATGCTTTGAAGTTTTTCCTTCCTAATTAGTTAACTGACTGAAAATAAAAAGCAAGCTGTTGGTTAGCATATCTGGACGTTGATTATGATAAGCCCGACTCCTCCATTCCTTCAGCTATGGAGAAATACATCTTGTGAAAAGAGGTCACTGTTTAGTGACCTTTGGTTGAAGACTTCACTTTTGTAAAATTTGAGTAAAGCAGCTGAATGTGTATATTTGCCATGAAAATAAATGTCCCACATTCCTGATTCCTTTTGCGCATACAACCTTATAGCACTAAACCCAAAAAATAGTATTTAATCTTATAGTGCTTTATCTTTTTGTGTCTGTCTGGTTGCTCCTTGAGACTTTTTTTTTTATCTTGTTCCCAGAGTGAAACATCTTTTCCCAGTAGGCATAGCTTGAGTGGTCTTTTTTTCCCCTCTCGTACTTTGAACTTCTAATGCACTGATGAGTTTGCTTTGCTGTTATGAATCTGATTCACTTACCCACCAGCAACATCTAGCTTTGGTTATGAGATCAATACTCAGTGAGATTAATTAGATGTCGACAAGTAAGGAACAGCAAAGATGGAGGCTATTTAAAGAGGAATAAGTTAATAACAAGGGTATGCCTGCTGCTCTTTTGTCCACCACGTTGAGATATTTGCTCAGACTTATTTCAGGCAAAAAGCTGGAGTCATGGCTTATCTGAGTGTAATTGCCTCTGAAATGGCATGTCAGGTTTGGTCAACCTAATCATTAAGTGCATTTTTTTTTATAGTGAAGTGGTACAGAGAAGACTAACTTTTATATCAATCGGTTAATATTGCCAATTTTATAAACTGCTCACACCTTTGGGATGAAATTTAAAAGGAAGTGTGGAATCTCTGTTCTGATTGTTTTTGAAGGACTGTGGGTGGCAGACCTTTATTTGACTGACTGTATGCTTGTTTGGTGTAACTTTTTGCCTGTGATGCTTGCAATTTTGTTCCCAAAACTTCTTTGGGAAGCACTGGCTGATTTTCTCCTCACTGGAATAACTCTTTCCAACCAAATGGCACTGTGTGATATAAAATAGACATCAATATAAATGAAGGAAAGCTGAAGCCCATGAATGAATTCTGAGCTTTATGCACTATATTATAGAGCTAACATGGTTCAGCTTCAGAGCGCATTGGCATAATTCCTGTGTAACACTAATTGTCATTGTTATCACTGGAGTCACATGCATTCATCCCAGTTCTTTGCATATTTTGTAATGTGCTAAACCACTGATCCATCTTGTTTGCAGACTTATTTTTAAGGGGGTCAGAAAGAGGTAATACCTTGTAACATGTTTCTTTTCTGGATGATAACCAGAGACTGGAGAAAAGATGTGATAGAAGGAAAAGAGGTGATAGGTAAAAATGCTACCCATGATTTTTTTTCTGTGGTTTGTCTTTCTCCTGCCTTTTGTGAGGAAGTAAAGATGTTTAAAAACAGAAACACAAGTAATTATAGCATTGGTTTTGGCTTACCCTTTAGAGGTACAGAGAGGAGAACAATTTGATATGTTAAGTACGATAGAATATTTCACAAGGAGAATTTCTGAACATGTAGTAGTGCACACTGACATTGTGTCCTTTTTCTGTACTTACATAATGACTACCTAATCAGTTGAATTACAGTGGTTTTGTTTCCCACTTAATAGCAAGAATTATATTTTAGGATGTGACAGATCTTTCTGGGGGTTTTTATCACTTAGTTCCTCATCGAGGGAATTTGATGTTTGCTATATCCTTATCGGTAGAAAAAAACCCTGATAATAATGAAATTAAATAGTCTGAGGGAATTTTTGAATAGCAATATGCACATTGCTGAGCTATGAATATTTGAAAACAGTCTCGTCTTTTAACGTGAGGAAAAAGGCGTCGAATTCCACTGTAACAGTAGGCCTTTCTTTATAATAAAGAAGGGGAAACCATGGTGAGAAGATGGATGGATGGTTAGTTGTGCAAAGTCAGCCACGAGTAATTTCTCTTTCCTTTGAACTTATGACTAACCATATTTGCCTGATCAATGCCACCAAATCCTTTCCTTATCTTAGGTGAACTGGGCGGTAAAGTCGAGTGCAGACATTTAGGAAGGCAGATTGAAAGCCCTGGCAATTAGAGGAGCAGAAGAAAACCTATGACCCGAAGACCTTTGATGGCTGACATAGCAGCAGTATCTGCTCAAGCCATAACTAAACAATTTCAGCAGCAGGGCTTCTGAAGTCATTCACTTCTGGTGTTAAATATGTCCGATATGCAATACCAGCATGCTTTTCAGTGAAGCTGTGGATTCTTCTATGCTTTATATCCTGCTTTCCTGCTGGCTGACCATCAGATATGGAAATGGATCATTTTTTAACAGTTAAGCATATTTTCCGTACCCTACTACAGCCAGCCTTTGATGGGAAATGAAGCTGCAAAGTGATGATTATAAGAGGCATTCATCTCAGTTCAGTTAAATTATAAAGAACATTAGGACCAGGTGAGGTAGAGTAGCATCCTCTACTGATTAGTGAAAGGATGTTTGGGGCATTAACCTTTATAAATTATGGTGACCTTTCTTAGAGGGATAATAACTAGATAAAGGGGAAGAGGCATATGTGAGGGGGAGGAACTGAAATTTCTGGTACCTGTTGTTGTTTAACTGATATGTCTCTTTACAGATGAAACTCTAGCATTGAAAAATGATATCTTGAGTATGTTTGCAAGGGGAAAGTATTTGCCAAGTGGCTGTAAAGGATCCTCTCTTTTTCTTCCCCCTTCTGCTAAGCCTCAGAAGAGGAAGGGGGAAAACCTTTCCAGTGTCCAATCTGTGGTTTGGTTATCAAGAGGAAGAGTTACTGGAAACGGCACATGGTGATTCACACAGGCTTGAAGAGTCATCAGTGCCCACTCTGTCCATTTCGCTGTGCACGCAAGGACAATCTCAAGTCACACATGAAGGTAAGGGAAGTGTTTTCTGACAACCAAAGTACTCGAAACATCAGTCAAAAAATGATGGCTTGTTTTATATATATGTATATATATATATATATTTCATTTGCATTTACAAGAACAAAATTTCCTTAGTTGTACTATGAATGATGCCTTTATTTAAGCACAGAGGCCATAAAAAGATAAAGAAATAACTTCTATTCCCTTGCTTGCCTTTCCATTTTATGCAATGTGGAAAACTGCCTTAGGTTATGTCAACTTGGTGCAGCACAAGCTGTCTGTGACTGACTCACTTCTGGACCTGGAACCACCAGATGCAGGGGTGTTGGGTTGGGATGTGGCACGCAATCACATCAGTGCTGCTTTTCAGGATGCCAGCTAGTAACTCTGCATGCCATTGCATCACAGTAAGTGGGCAAACCAACTTGGCCAGCTCTAGCAGGGATCTCTCCATTGCTTTCTACAGACAGGCCTGCAGTATAAACTTTTTTCTTGTTATGGGTTTTAACTGCCGGCAGCTCAGCAGTGAATCATCCGAACCAAAATGAATGACAGATTATTCTGTAATGTTTTGTTTTCAAGTGTTTCCATTAAGTTTAGAGTGTGCTCTTAACTCAGCCTAAGTTTCAGGCTCAAACTGAAGATGACCTTTTGAAGGAATCTGTATCTGTGTTGGTACAGAGAAATATAAAAATATAAAGAAACTCAGTGTCTGCTTAGCTGAAGTACTACATGGTTGCAACATAAAGAATGCCAGGTCTTGCAAGCTGTATAATATGCTTGATGAAGTAAAAATGATACCTGTCCTATTAGCCCTTCAATGAAGAAGCTGAAGTTCAAAAAAATTTCCCTTGTTAATGAAGTTGAGTTTTTTAGTAATAGTAAAATGTTTTATTATAATTAGCATTTTGTCTGTTTTAGACAAGTGTGTGTAATAGAGACTGGTGTGAAGGGGGACAGAAATGCCTGTTCAGGTTTCTTGCCTCCTTGAACAAAATGCCTGTTCAAGATGCTATTGCAGAATCTGAGCTTACTAGAGAGGAGCCTGACCTTCCTTACACTCAAATAACTATTCACTTCAGTTTAAGTTATTCAGATTCCATTGATTACAACAGCACATCTTGCCATGGTTTAGGTCATTGCTGGGTCTGAAATCATCCCCCTTAAGTCTGAAGGCTCATTCCTTAACACTTCAACTGTGAATCAATGCACTACTCCCAGGCATCCTTGGTGTATCATGCTAATCCTTATCAAGTAGGCTTGGTGTTTATGGCTCTTTCTTTTAGGACTTGGTGTTCTGTGTTGACTAGAGGGCACAGATGACCATCCTAAGTAGAAGATGAATAGATAGAATGGGAACACAGCATGTAAAGAAAGTGTTTTGGTTTGGGGTTTTTTTGTTGTTTGTTTGGTTGGTTTTTGTTTTTTTTTATTGTTTTCAGCTGTTGACAGCCTGCACAAAAGCATGCATCACCTACAAGCTTGCTATTCCCTGCCAAAGACCTGTTGTTTTCCCCTGCTTTGTAAAGGACATCCCTGTTATTCCCTGCACAGATACAGATACTTGTTCTCTGCTTTTTTTTGCCTTTTTGGCAAAAATTGTTTGCAGGTTGAGGGCCTATCCCTTCCTTTTTGGCATGGTGATTTCCATAGGTGGTCACTGGTGGGATATTGGAGAAACTTGGGGACTTTTTCACTGTCTCTATGTGCTCTCAGATTGGTGGCTCTCTGAGGCCTTTGTGCTCCTTTCTACTCGCCTCCCAACATTAATCTTTTCATTAACTGAGCCTGCATCAGCTTAAAACAGACCTCCTTGTACAGCCATGTAACATGTAGCATTAATTATTTGGTAATATGGAAATTATGACCAAGTAGTGCGGAGTTAGAAAACACTGAGGTCAGAGTCAGGCCCAGAGCTGCTTGACTCAATCTAAGAGATTACAGCCTCCTTTAGCCTTACTGTGAAGGCAATATCTGAAGTCTCCTCAATCAACACAGTCCAGTCATGCAGGTCATGATGGAGTTGGGGGTCTTTTCTGGTAAAACTGCTCCCTATTTGAGATGAAAGTAATTGTCTTTAAAAACTACGTGGTCTGCATTTTGATTTTGTCCTTGTTATAATCTCATGGATAGATGCAAAGAATCACAAGGACAACAATCTGAAAGTTTATGTTTCACCTTAATGTCAATCAGTTTCATACACACTTTCTCAATTGACTAGGCCATTTGTAAAAATATTTTCTATCACATCAAAATTGAAGCAGGTGAATGAGGTAAGGGCGTGTTAGTCGTGTCCAAAAGTGCCAGACATAATTTGAGGGTTTTTTTGGTGGAAGTATAAATAATTGATAACCAAATTAAAAATAAAAAGTACCAGATTTCTTTTCTCATTATAAAACAGTGCTTCTTTTGAATCTCTGTGTATATGAGATGATAATACCTGGCACATATGTAAGCCAACAGCGTTCCAAATGGAATGAATACACATCAGAAATGGTACAGCACAGCTGGGATCTACTTAGGATGCAGCATTCTGATTTTGCCAGTAGGTTGTTTCAGTTGTCTTCATTGTCTTAGTATCCTTTGGGAACCACCTGGCCTTATCTACTTCCTGGCAGGCAACTTGTGAAGGCAGAGCTGCTTCCAGCTCTCCAGCCCTCTCTCCCTCTCCATGAGGCAACTGTGGCTACAAGACACATTTTTCAAAACTAAAAATGCTACTCAAAATTAAGGTACTGGGTTGGTGTTTGTTGTTCATTATAAGCCAATTTTTTTATTCCAGAATGCTATCACAAATCAAGCTTTTTTCCTTTATGCTGCTCTTCGGTTTTCAGGTTTTATGCTCTATTGATAAAGGATGACAGGCAAAACCTGTTGAGGTGTTTTGTCCAGCTGCAGTCCTCAAAAAAAATCTAGTTGTCTTATCTATGTTATTTCTTCCTAGGCAGCATAGCCAAGAGTTTGAACCACCTCATCTTTTTTCTAGGTTCTTCTTAGGTATTCTCCTTGAAACTGATTATTCAGGGATTTAATTTCCATGAGTGGCTTGTGCGAGTCCATATGGACCTTCCTTACTGTCTGTATCTTTAGGTTAATGACAATAGCTATATAATATAAATACTGTGTAATTTCATGGTAATTATAAAGTGTCTAACTGACTGACCCAGAATACAACATTGCCAACAAACGTTTTTGGTGTCTTGTCACCTGCTATAGAGAAAATCTTAATAGAGAGCTGGAATGATTCCAGCCCTGACCCATATTCGGATCTACATGTGCTACCCACCACGCTGATGGAGCATTCTTCCAGCAGGGGCACTTTGCCAGGACCAACTCACAACTGGAGGCGAGGAAGTGAAAGGCGCAAGAAGGGAAACAGAAGGAAAGTTTCCACACAGACACACAAGGAACAAGGGAGGCTGAGTAGCCTGCCTTTTAAGGCACACAGTGTTATCTGTAATTGTTATATTGTGTTTAGATTCCACCGTGATAGGCACCTTAGAAAAATCCTAAAATAGACACAGTACAGAATTTTATTAGTCTGTTCTGGAGGCAAATTATGGTGCACACATAACAACAAGTTCTGGCCCTTATTCCCAGGAATCTGAGGGGAGCATCTCAGGACCTGATTCTGGTATCATAGCATGGTTTCCTGGGATTCTGAGAATACTGAGCTGAAAATGAAGCTGGAAAAAATGAATGGGTAACTCAGAGAGGTGTCTTGTCCAAGCAGGCCACAAGTATTGTGCTTGAGTTCTTCTCTCTGTTTATCTAAATATACATTCAGTTGGAATATGTTTTCTTCTTGAGAGAGTGAATTTCTTATGGACTTTTTCTGCAGAAAGCAATGGAAAGTTGTGGTGTAATTCAGTGAGATGTGTTCAGGCTTTTCTGTTTTTCCTGGTAGGGATTAAATTTACCTCAGAGCAATACCACAAGCATCAGTCAGACTTTGGCCACTTTGTGTCTTTGGATCATGCACATATCTTCCTCAGCAATTGGTGGACAGATAGGCTGTGAGATCATACAGATATGTTCCAAGAAAGCAACAGGATATTAGCCTGAGCACTTGGAAGGGGGAATGAGGAAGAGGAGCATATGGCCAAAACCAACATCTATAAATGTTCCTTGTACTGCTATATAGACCTAAGGCAGAAATGGGTAAGCTAGCCCTTCTAGCAGAGGAAAAGAAGTTTAGCATTGTGAACACATGCTGAAGCATGATGGTATGACAGCAAACGAGGAAAGAGAAGATAAGGCTTAGCAGAAAATTTAGATGCAGTGGTAGGCAGGTCATGTGATGCTCAACTACAGGATTTTCCTGCATTTGTTGCTTATGAAGAGGGACCATGTGGTAAGGTCTCAGATTAATGTTCCTGTGTAATATGAAGAGGGTTATAATCAGCTTCTCAGTTAGGGAGAGGCTATTAATTACATGATAGTGGGAATCAGGAAAGGCCCTGAAGAATGTAGCCAAGTGCTCACTGCCCCTTGGTGATCTGTAGGTGCTCACTGCCCCTTTTCCCTTTTTGTTCCTCAGCTAGTGTCAGACAACTGAATAAGCATTCCTAATCCATTTTTGTGAAGTATAGGACAAGTTATTTTAAAGCATCTTCACCATATTGGGAGAGGAAGTTGACTGTGTTTTATGAGGGCTTTTTTAGTTTGATTTAAGTTAAGCTTAAAGAGCCCTGGGAGCCACCTGTGATTCCATCAGCTGAGGGGAGGCAATACAAAATTGCACAGCTTTTCAACATGTTAAGTCTTTGCCCAGAGCCTCAGACAGGTGCCAAAAGTGACTTCAAGTATCTGCTTTTTAATCTTGTCACTTTTTGCATATGAGAAAAGGATAAGACAGGATATGCACTGATACCTTAAATCTCTAAGGAAAAAAAATACTGTTTTTTGAACACCTAGTCCAGTCTAGCACTGCAGAGAGGCTTTTTTTTCCCCCGCTTTGCTTTCAAGCGAAGCAAAGAAGTAGTTTCAAAAAGAAAATACTATATAAATAACGTATGTGTCCTGAGGGGAAGGATCATATCAAAACTAACACCGTAGCACTAAACTTTTGAAAATACAATACTTTAAAAATTAGGGAACTTGTCAGAAAATAGCATGAAATGAAAAAGCAGAGGGCACATGGTAGATGCAAAAGGGAAAGTGTAATCAAATGCGGTTGCAGAAGGCGGCATTTTACTAAAAGAGAGTTAAAACAAAAACAAACCCAGAAAAAAACCAGTACGTAGGCAGGTATGACTGACTGGCTGGGATGTAGTAGCTTTTGATTGTAGTAGTTGCTTAAACAGCTGCCCCTCATGGAAATGTTAATCCTCTTGAAAGCTGGTGAGAAAAACAAAACTTACAGGAGGCAAAAAAAGAAGCGATAATTAGGTCACAGAAAGTAAATAAAGAGTGAATAGCCAGAAGCAAATATAGCAGTGAATAGATTCAGCACCTCAACCACCTTATGGTCTGCTCTTGCTTAGGAATGGAGGTTCTCAAAAAAAAAAAATTCCTCTTACTCTGAGTATTTTTAAAATAATAATTAAAAAACCCTGTTAAATCCCACAAAAGAAAGGTGGATGCCTTTGTCTCATAACTAGAAGGGAGAGTTTGTGGAAAGCATTACCCCAATTTTAAGGAAGGGGAAAAGAAAAGTTCTACCACAGCAGTACTACAAAATTGCAGGACGTGCCTGTGTCACTGTATTGCTCATCCCTACTCCCTGGTGTATCCTGTTGGGTGGGATCACGTGTATTTGTGACTGTGGCACATCTATATGGCTGGTGAATCACCAGGGATGTTAATTTTAAGTATGAAAAGATGACCTAGGAAGCATCTTATGATAGCGGAAAAGTTAGTATGTCAACAAAGAAATGTAACAGAAAAAAAACAATACAGTGCTACAAATGATGTGATACGATAGGGACATGTGGTTTCTGTAAAAGAAAATCATGTGTTCTTATACTAAGATGTTTTGAGCATGTCAGGAGAATCATGAACTTAAGAATCAGTTGAAATTTATTTGGTCTATAAAAAAGCCTTTGGCAAAGCTTCTCACAGAGAAGCTGCCAAATAAATTAAGCAATATGATGTACTATGGCAAATTAGAAATCCACCAAGAGACAGTAAAACAAAGGGTAGGAAGGAATTAGCAATTTTAAGCATGACAAAAGGCTAACAGAGGGGTGTTCCATTACTAAAAGTGGAATTGTGCATATTTTAGCAAATGTGATCTGCACAAAATGATGACTGTGGGTAAGAAAATTGTAGATGATACAACCTTATGTGCATGAATCAAGATTAGAAAAGGCAAAGCTTGAAAGGAAAAAAAAAAGGCTGACTGACTGATAAACAAGGGGGCAAATGAAGTTATTGTTGACGAATACAAGGTACTGTACCTTGGAAACCGGAGTCTAATAATGCACCTGGCTGTCTGATATAATGAACTGTAACTGCTCAGGAAAAATATCTGGATATCATTGTAGACAGTTCAATGAAAACCTTTTCTTGGCATGCACAGGAGTGGTTAAAAAGTACACTAAATATTTGAGTGTCTGGAGAATAAAACAGAAATAACACTGAAAATATGACAATGCCATTATTACCATATGGTATGCTGCCACTTCTGGTCACTGCATCAAAAGAGACATATCAGAAATAGAAGGGATTTTAAAAGCTGGCAATGAAAATTATTAGTGGGTTAGCAAAGAAAGAACTCCCTCTGAAGAAAGAAGCTGAAAAGAATGGGACTGCCAGGAGGGTGAGAGAGGTGTGATCAAAGGTGGGAGGTGTGATAAGAATAATGCATGCGATAGAGAAGAAAAATGCAATTGCCTCTTTTTTTCTTTCTTGTAATTTGAGAATGAGGAGGCAGAAAGAGAAACTGAAAGAAACAAAACTTAAAAACTGTGACCAATAGATTAGTTGTATCGAAGTCCTCAAACCAGCCTAAAGTTTGTAAGCACTGTATAGTTTTGTTGAAAAGATCGAGCACACGCTGAAATAACTGTAGAAACACAAAATATCATTTGAGAGTGGGCAGACTGTAGGGTTAATAAAGATAATAGAAGTACTTTGCCCAAACAAGGAGAACATCCGTGGTTAAAGGAAATAAACTCAGAAGCCAGAAGCCTGTAAGTGTTTCTGACATAAGTCAAACAGTAGTTTTATGGGATTTTGAAAGAAGCATTCTCTATGAGCAGGTTGTGCGCTATGGCTTGTTGCAGTGTAATTCAGACAGATCCAAAGCTGGCAGCAGCTGGGCTCAGACTTGGACTTTGGGGAAAACCTGCCAGCTGCACTCTTGTCTCCTCCTGCCTGTGATTCTTGCAGGAATGGCCTATTTGAGTCTAAAGAAGACATCTGATGGTTTGAGTAGCATTAACACAGTGTAAGAGCCATTCTCTGTCTCATGGAGGGAGAAGGCAGCTTTTTGGACTACAACATTGTGTGGCCTAGATCTCCCCTGTGGCTTTCTGTGTAGCTCTACAGGGTTTCTTGTTTTTCATTCTGCAGCAAGTAGTTACTGCCTTGACTTTTCCCTCCAAATAGCATAGAATGGCCAATTCTTGGCTCTTTCAGCTGCTCTTGAATTAGAAAATAAGGGACAGTTTTTTCTTTAGAGGGACTTTTGCTTCAGTTTCTAACAGTGTTCAAATTTTTAAATGAAAAATATTATGTATTTTTTAAAATAAAATAATAAAAATATGTTAAAATCTTCTGGTGGCAGTGGACTTTGGACATTGGAGGCTAAATATTGGGCTTGATGTTTTTTCATATGTTTTTTGTTTTCTAGATCTAAAATTTTTCCTTTCTATATGAAAATATTTGGGCTTGAATTCTGTCCTTCCTTCAGCTGCAAGTTATAAACGTACTTTGTTTTATGAGAAATCCATAGAATTTTTCAGCTGTTACTCTCTTTAGGCAGGAGAAAAATCCAAATCAAATGAATCAGTCACTCCTATTTTCATCCATTCTCAAAAGATATTGCAGGGGTGGCATGCCATACTCCCAAGGAGAGAAGGTGGGCTCCCACATTGACTCAGCCTTCTGAAGGGATTGTACTGATGATAGTGATAAGGGCCTCTAGAAGAAGTGGTTAAATATGTAGGCAGAGAAATGTTGATTGAAGGGGATCCTGGAGAGAAATCCTGACACAGAATCTCAGTGGGTGTAAGAGATAGAGTTGCCATGGTGAGAGTGCTTGCTACCATCAGTACATCTTGGTGCTCTTCTTGAAGAGTGCTGTGAATACTGACTGCTGTGCTCACAGACCGTCCTGTTTCCAGTAGTGTAGACAGGCAATCTGCTTGGCATTTCCATTGTAACCTGTTAATATTTAGGATTTATTGTACTGCTATTCTTCTGTGAGGTTGCTTTAAATCTGTTAGGTTACCATTAGCTTCTCTTTTTTTTTTTTTGTTGTTGTCAGGTGCAGTTATAAGATTCCAGAATTACTTTGTCTGTAAATGTCATGCTTATAAAATACTGAGAATGTCATTCTGTGAAACAGCTGGCCAAGAGAAGTTCTCTCTTGCAGTGTGTTTGTCTAGTACTATTCTCTGGAGCCCTGGAAGAACTGCTGAATGAAAAGCTATACAGCACTAGTGAAATGTGTCTTCACTGAATGTAAAAAGTACAAAAAGAGGGACATCTCCCAGCTTCATGTTTTAGCAGACCAGAATTGAGGTCTTGTGTTTGTAGAGCTGGGAATCCTGGATTGTGAACGAATTCCTCTTACTACACAGAAAATTAACTGGGCCAAGTCTACAACCATGGGAAACTTCAGCCTGAATTTTGTCAGGGCTGTGTTTGGGAAATGCTGCTGTTACCCCAGAGCTCTGCAGTGTCTGCACTAGGACTCTTGGGATGTAGATCTCAGCTCTGCAGGAGACTGGAAAGTGCTGAAAGCCTTAGCTAAAGCTGGGTTTTCTAAGCTCCCTGGTGTAGAGCTGAGCTTTGATTAGAGCTGGAGCTCTCAGGGCTTTTGGACTCCCAAATTGTAGCAGCAAGTCTTGGATCCCTGGCACAGCTGGCTGCTACTGAGCCAAGCCCAGGGAGCAAGGGAAAGAGTGCCACTCAGTAGGGTAGGGGAATCACGCCTTGTTTGCCAAGAGTTCATCAAACTTTTCCATGTTTCAGGTGAAATATTTTGCTTACAACAAATTGCCATTTTCCAACAGAAATCTGTCTCACTGAAATGTTTCCAACCAACTCGAGTCACAAGTGAAAGCTCAGTCTGGTGCCAGTTTGCCCTGATCACGTGTTCATCAATTAGGAAGGAACAAATGTATATATTTGCCAGTCTTTTTGCAGGCACTAGCCCGGAATGCCACTGTCAGGATTTAAAATTTATTTGTGAAGTCACAGTGAAAAAACTTTTCAATAGAACTGCTGCTATTACTCTGGGCTCAGTTGTTCCTTCCCTGCAACGAGTACTGTATCAGGCAAGAAATTGTATAATTATATGTACATAATTTATATAGTTTGAGTGCGTCTGCTCATATAATGTGTTAGCCATTATATATGGGTGGATGGAGTTCTCTTTAAAAGGTAATAAGGATCAAACCTAGTACCTAGGATACTAGGCATTGTGTTCATACTGGAGCATGCAGGCTCTGTGAGAAAGAGTCTGCAGTCAGAGTATGAGGACAGTAAGATTAACTGTGATTCTTAATAGACTGTTAGAATAAATTGCAAACACCATCTTTTATGTTTGTATTTTATCATAACAGAGCTGTTTGTTTTCTGGTAGAATTAATTTGCAGCAAACTATTTCAGTAACTCCTTGGTATTGCCAGGTGCTGTGTTTTTACCCTAATGATACATAAATCAATGAAAGACATTGCTATGCAGGTTGGTTTGGTTTTTTTGTTGGATTGCTCTGAACAATTTTGATTTGTGAGGTTGCAAAGAATGATGTTTGCTTTTAATCAAGAAAGCTACTAGTTACAGTTTGGAAGTCTTTATGTACTGACAGGTCATCAGGATCTGGTTGTAAGGACTGTTTGATCCAAAGCAGACTTCATCATTTCCAAGCTGCAGAAACAGATGTTCCTGATTTTTCTGTTTTCAGTTGAGCCTGATGTTTGTGTTCTTTGACTTACATGTGAAAGAATTCTACTGTTCTTAGTGCCTGACTGCTTTCCAAGTGCTAAGAATGAAGAGTTGACTCATTAGCTAGCATCTTCTTTTTTATTTAAAATAACATGAAAAATGTAGAGTTGAGATTTCTACAATGCTATTAATCTGTTTTGCTTAACACATGCTTTTATCTTTCACCTCTTGAACCAGGTTCATCAGCACCAAGACAGGGGTGAGACCTTTCAATGCCAGCTTTGCCCTTTTACCTCCTCCCGCCACTTCAGCCTGAAACTCCATATGCGTTGCCATCAACATTTCCTCAGGACAGAATCTAAAGTGAAGGAGGAAATACCAGAAACTGAGGTGAAGGGCTCACCACAGCTAAACAGTGACTCCTGCCCGGGACCACAGAGGGAAGGAGGTGGACCTGACCTCACGGGATCAGCATCTGTATCTAAAACACCTGATGTGGCTGGGCAGCCTGGTGGGGGTGTTCCACCTTTACTAGTGAAAGAAGAGCCCAAAGATGACAGTGGTGTCTCAGTTGCACCTTTTGCTCTTAACACTGTTGACAGAGCCCCCAACAACACAAAGCTGAAAGACTCCTCTGACTTTGTGGCCAACACAGCATCAGCACTATTCAGCCAAGACATCTCTGTCAAGATGGCATCAGATTTTCTTATGAAGCTGTCAGGTAATTGAGCAGCAAGCGGCAGCATCAGCTGCTCCTTCACGGGCTAAGAAACACTTTGCCTTGGGTTTGCTAAGTCACAGAATTGCAAGGAGAGTAACCTTTTAGCTTCTTAACTTAAAATTTCTTGTTTCTTTTGGGAGAGGTGCATGATGGGGAGAGGAAACAGTGAGAAAAGAGAGTGATTTTGCTGTTTAGTTGGTGGGATTGGGAGTGAGAACTTTTTATCCAGGCTTTGAAGTTCATTGGCAATTACCTTGGCAAATCTCATTTGGTGTGTTTTTAAGGTATGCTGAATACCTGTAGTTCTGGTTTGAAATCACACTGGTTTGAATATTCAGCTCTTAAGTTCTCTGCCTTTACACCCCTGTTAAAAAGGACCAATAAAGTATTGGTCACCTTCCTTTCAGAGTAGTATTTGAGGTCTAAGTAATAAATACATATGAAGTAGGAGTGTTACTGCATTTCTTGGTTATTAACTCTTTTTTTAAAAGGGTGGTCCCAGATTCATGAACAACTTTTAATTTTTTTATTATTTTACTTGAAATCCCTATCTAATGCAAAGCATGTGTTTACTGGTTTTTTTGCTGTCAGATTATTGCTGTAGGAATGATATTCATATGTGAGACTCTGAAGTGGACGATGTGTTTAGGGTGAATATTATATTTTATGTGCTTTTCTATTGATATGACTGAATACTTCAGGACGGTCGATATGCTGGGGAGGTGCTCTATACCAAAGTTTTTCAAAATTGGCCTTGAATTTTTAAAGAGAAAAAGTCAGGAAAAATGTTGCTGAAGAAACTTCTGTTTCACAAGCAGATGTCAGTTCCTAGGGCAAGTTTTAGACTTTGGAGATAGAAGATAATCTTTTCAATAGAGAATAATTAGTCACCTTTCTCTTTTAAATGGAAAGTGAGTTACATTTTAGCAAATTTTATTGTGACGTAAACTAAGGAATTAGCTCTGTCTTAATGCCATTGCCTTGGTGGAACCACAGCCATTTATTTAAGTGAGGCTTGCAGTCCTCATCTGCCCAGACTTTTATACCTCTGGGATCACAGTTCTGTGAAGAATTGAGTTCAATGGGTAAACACAAAAAATCAAGACTGAGGCTTCATGGAGCCAAGCTGGAAAACAGAAAAGAGCTAAGGGCAAGCAGGAGTTGAATTGGGCTGGCATAAATGGTTTGCTGTGTGGGTTGGAAGAAACCATAGAACCCTCCCTTTAAAAAAAATGTAATAATCCATTGATATAATTTATTGCTATGACTAACAAAAAGCGGGCAGGATGAGTCTGTTTTGATTTGCTGGTACATTTTTTTTACTTGAGTTTCAAATTTGGCCTCTATATGAAATCCATTTTGCATTGTCTAAGAGCTGTCCCACAGACGAGGTTGTTCTGATCTCAATCTTTAGATTTGGGTTGCTGTGCATGAAGTGGCTCTTGCACATCAGCAGTACTGACCTGGAGATGGTAGTGCTCATGATGGCTGCATGTAGCAGAAAGCAGGAGGGGAGGGGGGAAAACCTGAAAGCTGAGAAAACATACAACATTTTGATGTGCTGCTTTTCGTGTAGCAGTTGATGGGAAGCTGTTTACAGTTTGGCAGACGGTCGTGTTTTCAATGTCTGATCTATTGGCATCAGAAAAAGGACACTTAATGTACGTTATTCATGCAAAAGGCCTATGCAGTTATTTTATGGTGACTTACTAAAGGTCTTCAAACCTGACTTGTATGCACTGTTACCTAGCAACATGTTATAAAGTCACTGGGGGAACGAGATGTATGTGTAATTTTGTATGTCCGCATATTTGGATTAAAATGTGCTGCCAGTCACCAAGTTTGCTACACAAGAAGAGCAATGTCTAAAGGAAAGGAATTTCTTTTCTTCTGAGATTTGTTTTGTTACATACGTTTACTGCATGCTTTCCTCCATATAGTGTACATAAATTTAGAGAAGAAGTAATTCTCTTTTAGCAAGTTGGCTAAGTATTAGCTGCATTTTGACGGTTTGCTGTGCTGAACGAAGTTCCTTTGAGTGATTTCTTTATTACCACAGTCTTGTTAGGCCCATCAGAGCTTCAATTATTTGCCCTACCTTTCCAATGATATAAATCTTTTGACATCTCAAATTGTATATCCCAATTGTAACAGCCAGCACAGATTTGTGAGACCAAATTATGTCAAAACAATCTAATTTTCTTCTCTGACAGGCCTTGTGGCTAAGAAAGAAGCAGTAGATAGATACACAGACTTTTAGAATTTGGCGTTTATTAATATTGAATATTGATGGTTTAAATGAACGTTTATTTTTGCTTGCCAGTGCCTATTGCTCCTCTTCTTGGAGGGGGCCTGTTGGTTCTCATTTCTGTGCAGTTTCAGCCTCTGCTTTTTCCAAGTGTGTGACTCAGAGGAGCGCTTGTCTCCCTTCAGACCTGACTTCCAGTTTCTAAAAGTTTAACTGGCGCACCGAGGGTGAAAGATGGTACAAAATTGGTGTTTATTAAGTGTTGGGAATTTTAAAACTGAATCTTAATAAGCATGTGTATAATCTTGACACTCAGTATTATTTCTGAGTGTGCAGTGCAGCACCTCTCTAGTCTAGATGAAGTGGATGTCAGATGGTTGGAAAAGAGTCATTGAAAGCAGTCCACAGTCAAAAGAGAAGAGTTGCAGTCAAAAGAGATCTGTGAAAAACGTGGAACTGTTCAACAAACAGTTGCACAAAACACGAGACCAGGAACAACTATCTAGGTAACAGTTCTGTGGGAAAGGAACAGGAGTTAACAGCATCATACTGGTGCTAAAAAGGGCATAATTGTACTGGGATACAATAGAGAAATAGCCTCAAAGAAGGGGGAAACAGTCCTGTTCTTCTCAGTCTTGCTGAAGTCCAAGGTTTTGGCACTATAGCTTATAAAGAGTGCAGATAGATAGAAAGATTTAAAAGGATACAGTGGAAATGACTGGGAAGTTTAGAAAACATGTCCAGTGAGGAGGGCTAAAAGGGAGTAGGCTGTGAAGCCCATAGAGAAGACTAATGAGCCTTTAATGCATTAAAATGTTTGTCATAGGGAGAAGGAAATAATCTGTTGATGATTCATTATAGAACCATAGAATTATTTGTGTTGGAAAAGACCTTAAAGATAACCTAATCCCAACCCCCGTGCCGTGGGCAGGGACACCTCCCACTAGACCACATTTCTCAAAACCCCATCCAACGTGGCCTTGAAAACTGCCAGGGATGGGGCATCCACAACTTCTCTGGGCAAGCTGTTCCAGTGCCTCACCACCCTCACAGTAAAGAATTTCTTCTGTATATTGAACGTAAATTTCCCCTCTTTCCATTTGAACCCATTACTCCTTGTCCTGTCACTACAGTTCCTGATGAACAGTCTCTCTCCGGCTTCCCTGTTGACAGATGTAGGCACATGATGTCTCTCCACCCATATCCACCAATGCTTAGCCCTGTCATAGAAGGCCACCAAATTCGTCAGGCATTATTTTTCCCTTAGTTAAGCCATGTGGGTTTGTCACTTATCACCTCTTTGTTTCCTATATGCCTTAGCACAGTTTCCAGGAGAATGGAAATTATCATGATTAATCATAAAATCATCGTAATTAGGACAAAAATTTACAGGATTATATTGCTGTAAGTTTTAAGTTAGAATTAGGAACGTCTTTCCACAGTTAAGCTATTTAAACCTCTGTGATAGTTTGGCTGGAGAGACTGAGGCATCTCTGCCACTGGACAAATTTAAAAACATGTTCAGAAAGGGTTAGGGGAGCTTTAGATTTAAAGAGGTTGAGAAATAGTGGTGTGGGTGACCTTTTGAGACCCCTTCATCCCCAATTCTGTGCCATTGCTTGCCAGAAAGATATGTAGTTACATGTTTTATGAAATAAGGCATAACATAAATCACCAAATGTAAATCTAAAAGTTAAAAGAAATCTTGATTTTTTTTTTTTCCAGATTCCATTCTCCAGGTCCTAGTTTTAATTAGGAGAGGGTTTAAAATTCACAAGAAATTTAAAAGGGTTCTCTGAAATTTTATTTAAATTTGTTTGTAAAGGGAATTAGCAGATGACTGAACATATAAACGGAAGAATACTTAAGCACGGGCATGTTTTTACCTTCAAATCTTCCCTCTTTTATTTCGGTAGAACTGCTTACATGGCTTTAAGTTGCCCGAGTACTTTGCGGTATCAGTGCTTTGCCAGAATGTTTTCTTCCCCCAGTCCATTAATTCCATATTGAAACTTTGTAACAGCATTCATATCTTAATTTGAGGAGTATTTGCTTTTCCTGTTTCAAAGGTTTCAGTGGCAGACATTATACAACCCATTTCTTTAAATACTGATGTCCTTCCACCCACTTTTAAGGCTTGGGGTTTTTTTGTAATAAAAAAGTGTCTTTCACAATGATCCAAATTACAATGGCCAGTGTACCCTAGTGGTGTTATTATTGTGCCTGTGTTATGTGCTGCAGTTACTTTTAACATTTGAAAATAAATGAATCCCAACAAAATGAATGGGATTCTTGCACTATTGCTCTCAAAGGGATTCTGTGTGGAAACAGTAATTGTAACACATACTTCACTGCTGGCCTCTCTCCCCCACCACTCTGTGTTAAACAAGTGTATTACTCTGGAAAGCATGTCTCTTCATCTTTTGAAGTGTTATCAAGTGGGCCCTGCTTCTGGCGTTCTTTTTATGTTCCCCAAGTTACTCGCATGGAAGAACTTTAAAAAAGAGAGGAGGAAGGAGCTAACATGCTGAGGGTTTGGGACTGGCCATGTTAAACAAATGAGAAAATATGTTTTCTCCTGAAGTCATGTCTGTTGTCACTTTGTGAGAAGTCAAATCTTTAACCATGCCACCGTGGGACTTTGGTGACTGTCCAAAGTATTGGGACTTTGCATTCCTGTTTTATTAGCTGATTCCATTAATGGAATAATGAAAGAGTAAGACATCAGACAGCTACATACAATGTATTAGTAGTTAAGCTAAGTAATCACTTGGATTATTTGTCCTGTTTGGCTCTTGAAAATTGCTGCATTCCTGAAAGGTAACACAAGTAATTTGAAATGGTTTAGCATTTGCCATTGACAGTACTGAAGTGACTGGCTTGAACTCTTCAAAGAGCTCTTTTTAATAAAATAAAAGCATGTCCAATAAAATTGTTGTAATGGATGTATTTGTGTTGCAAGTTCCAAAGAAAAGACTGCTGCCTATATTTAGGTTTCATAGTTTATGCCAGAATGTAAAATTTCAATTAGAATGTGTAAGTGCACAGGACTGGCAATTGTTGAGCCATGTCCTTAATTTAAAAATACTGTGAATTCCAAAAAGCTGCTGTCAATGCAAATACTCCTGATGTCATGAAGATCTCTCTTTGAAGTGTGTCTCCAGATTCACATTTGAATAATTTCCATATAGACCTTTTGGGGACCCCTGGTGGCCTAGTGGTTAGCATGCAGGACTCTCACTGCTGCGACCACGGGTTCGAATCCCAAGTCCCCCGGGCAGATGGTAGCTCGTTAGCCCTGTGAGGCCATCCATCTATGAGAAGGTCACTCTAAACAAACCTACGTCCTGAGGACCTCACTGCCATTGTCCAAGCTTGCTTGGCCCCGGCAGATGAACCTTAGGATTAAAGGGTGGGCTCAGTTCAGCGCAGGCTGTGTCTCACCTAAAAAATCCATTGCGCAGGCTGGAAAGGTAAAAGACCTTTCCCCAAATCTTCATTCGCGAAGACTGGCCATTATATAGACCTTTAATTAAAAATAAAATTGTGAAGGGGCAATAGCACAGGTACTTGGAACTTGGACAAATAAAAGCTTGTACTAAACTTTGCTACTGATATATCACCACCCTTATAATCTCTTTTCACTCTTACACTTGGAATATAAGACTAGACTAGACTGATGGCTCTTTTGCTTCCCTGATTACACCATTACTCTGGGCAGAGGTCCGAGCTCATGAGCCTTTCTCTCACATCTGTCCAAAATGGGAATTGAAAACACTGTTAGTTCAATCATCTCTGATTGTTTGTTTTGTTTTTTGTTTTCTTAAACAAATATCAAGGTCAGTCTCCTGGTGTTTCTCGCCTCTGTTTCTGTTCCTTTGTAGAGAGAAGACATTTCCACATTGCAAGCAATTCTTTCCTATCAGCAGCAGATTCCCCTTTGCTCCTTTCACTGTTCTCCCTCTCTTTTCTCCAGCTTTCCCAGAATTTTACCTATTCTGCTGCTATTTTGATTTTTACCTGGAAAGGAGAAGATGGGCTGGCAGAGATTACAACCTTGTTTAGCCTGTGGGACTTTGACTGTATAACAGACATCTTGGGGCATGGAGGGATGTGAGGTCCTACAGGTGCCTTAACAATTTGCCTAATTCCACCATTCCACTGAGATAAGAACATTGTGAAATTTGGAGGGCATGGTAGCAGCACTGGTCATTCTCCAATGCTGTGTCTCATTTTGATTGACTCCAGCTCCCTAAATACAGAGCAGCTTTAGAGAAAATCAGGATAGTTAGCTGGCCCATTCTTAACCCCTGCTTACAATTTTTAACATACTTGAGCAAGATGATTTGGAAGATGTCATATTTTAAGTGCTCTCTGGAAGCCCAGGGGTATCGAGTCGTGGCATCATTGTATTTATGATTGTCTATTCTGACATTCCACTGCATTGATAAAAAGAAACTTCGTAATGCTGAGCACCCTTGAGTCATAAGTAGCTTTTTCATTGATAATACCCATCCTGTTCCTTATAGCCCTGTAGGTTATTTTATTTGGCTGAGGGCAGAGTAGAGGGCTTTAAAACTGAGGTGTAATTGATTTAGAATTCCCAGGAGGGTTAGGTAACATGAGGTGCTCTGGCACAGATTAATACTCCAGGGCAGAAGGTGCTAAAAAGAAATGAGAGCCCAGCTAGACTGACCTGCTAGAAGAACAGTATTTCTCCTTTTGGGCCACTTAGTGTATACAGCCTCTGTGTTTAATAAGTTGAGCATAATATATCAGCACAATTGGATTTTAGTCTGGAGATTCTCTATCAGGTTCCAATTCCATAGATTTTTCTTGCAAAGCAATTCTTTCACAGGTGGCTGCTTCTGCAGTGTTTGTACCCCTTCCTCAGTTCTCGAATGTCATCAAATATGAGCCATAGTCTCCATGCAGAATTCCAAAACCCACCTGCACATTTCAATTACTAGAAAGAAAACAGTAGATGACCCAAGTCATACACTTTATTGACCACAGCTGCCTTCAGGATGATGTGATACCCACTGTCAGGGACCCGTGTCTTCCAGATACTGCAGAACTGATTTGTCAAAGGTCCTTGGTTTCTCTTAACCACCCCAACTCACAACTTACCATCTGGAATGGAAGGCTTTTTGTCATTCAGATTCTCTAACTCCAGTAAGACCTGGATAAAACACTGCCCTTTCTTCCTCAGGTAGAAGTCATGCCATGGTTCTCTTGCCATAACTGGCTCTGAGGAAAATCTCAAGGAGACCAGTTCAATTTGCAGTACCTTTGGTACCCTGGTCTCTCATCTGTGTAGCTGTAGTCAGGCATCACTGGTATAATAATATGATGGTGCAGCGACGTACTGTTGCACACACGTTTTCCTCACAGTTCCTTTTGATCCAGACTCTATAGATGCTTTACCTCATGACCTCTATTGTGTGGCATCATTTTTGTTGTGGATGCTGTTTTCTTTCTCGTGTTCTTCGCTCAGATGGAATAGTGACCAACTCCGTGCTGATTGTGACTTGTAATACTGAGCTTGGCTTGCAGTAATCAGCCCATTTTTGCTCTTTCAATTATAAACGTTTTGAGCATTTAGAAATCCTTGTAAGTGGACTGATGCAGTTAGCAGCTTCTATCAGAGTGTTTCAGATTAGTGGCAGATGCCCAAAGCTTTTCTTGTGGCATTTGGCAGTTTGAGGAAAGTGGTGTAACTTTCATCATCTACTTTTGCCAAATGGCTCAAATGATTCCAGTTGCCAGGAAGATAAAAATCAGCAGTCTGGAATATTCTTTGATCTGTGTTTTTTCTGGATATAGAATGGAACAAATGGAGCATTATCAACCCTGCTTGAGAGACTCCTGCCTGTTGGTTGCATTTGCTGGGTGGGTTTGTTTTTTTAACTTGCTATGTATTTCAAAATTAAATTACTGGGTTTTTTGGATTCAGTCTGCAGGCAACACATCCTTCATTCTGTTCTCATTGCTGTTCAGAATGAATGTAAATTAAATACAAGTTTAAGTATTTGTATGTGTATCCATTTTTGTATGTAGATAGAAGATACTGATCCTTCTGGGGAGTAATAATTTTGTCATTCAAATTACTTTATTAGTCTTCAACATAATCTTTTTAGTTCTTGTCTGGTTCTAATTTTTTTAAACATTCCTCAATCATTTTTTTTTTTTTAAAACTGGTTATAGTAAACTTTTATTTCTCTTATTTGCAATGTTTTTTCTTACATCTGTTTAGTGTTTTGCCTAATATGACTAGTGGATGCATCATAGTTGCTATATCCCATGTGTAAGCAATTTTGTCCATGGTTGTGGATCCAAGATGGGAGAGAGGCAAGAGTGGTGGGGACTTTTGTTGCTTAGGGACTTATTTGGTTTTTTTTGTTTTGTGTGGTGTTTAGTTTTCCCTCTAGTTTTAATGTATGGATCTGATAGACTGGACAACATCCCCCTTCTTTACATGTCCTTCCATTTTAGGTTTCTCTTACATTAGAACCTACTTTAGAACAAAAACCCTATTAATTGTAGCCATTGGGTTGAAACTGACCCAGTAGTTGTCTGATTTTGTTTTTATTTTCTGGGGGAAGAAAAATGAGGCTCAGTGATTTAAATACAATTAAAATGTTTAATCTACAATTAAAATGTTTGATTATTTGAAAACATGGTCAATTCAAGGAATGTGCTGCCAGTTAATTAAAGAAATAAAACTTTCCTAATTTATTCATTCCCTCTTCTGTCCAAAACGAAGCAGCTAGAGTAGGCAGAATCAGGAACACAGGTAAGAACAATAGTCTGGGATTCTTTTCCCCTTCATGTAGTACTGCCAAATGCACATCTTCAGAGCTTCCTCTGGACTGTGGGACCCTGACCTTGTTTCGTATTTCTCATAGGTGACACACATAGGTGACAGTGTACATATCTCTTGAAGAGCTCATTTAGATTGTCTGATGCTGTGCTGGTAGACTTGTTATCAACATAGTTGTATCCTTGTTATCCTGGGTGATGGTTCAGAAGTGTGAGGAAGCAGTGGCTTATAGCAGCACGTGCTGTCATAGTAGGAGAGCTCATGTATGGGGTAGGGAAAGGGGGACATAGGAAAGGAGGGAAACTTGGTGTTCAAGTTATTCTGGATGTGTCACTATCACTAAATTGTTTAAACTCTGCTATGATCTACCTTGAATTTCTGGTTCTCTGAGCTATTAAAACTTGGCTTTGTCTTAGGAGGGTTTGAAGATGCTCTTTATGGATGGGATGGGATGAAGAGCATAGAGGCACCACTTTACACCTGCCCTTGAATTGGGTCAAATTGGCTGCTGCGTTGTGGTGTGATGATAAGAGGGTTTAATAAATGCTAATTTCTTCCAAAAGCACCCCTTTTGATCCTCCTTCTTGTGGTAGAATAATCCAGTAAGCATTTGACACTGCACATTATAATGCTTGACTCTTTAAAAAAGTTCCTAGTTTAAGTCTGTGATGTTATAGGAGTTCTGTTACAGTGATTGTATTTGTGTATGGATGTTTTTACATTGTTCTAAAGCTGTCTTATAATGGACCACAGTGTATTGTTGTAAACTTACACTGATCTGCGTATGTGAGTTTAATATCACCTCTGTATTTTAAATGGTAAAAGAGTATGCTGACCTGGTCTATAGTACTTCCTCTACCTGGTTCATTTTCTGCCCTGGTTCATGGGCAAAGACAAGGCTGGATCCACAGGTTAATGATTGTTCTCACTGGGTTGTATTTACCTCCTCGCTTGGACTTCTTTTATTTTCTGGGACAGTTCAAAATTCAAAATTTTTATTCAAAATTTAAATTTGAAAGATATTTTATTTTCCTCCATGTTCTCTGAAAGTTCAGGCAGAATGCTCTCTATCAGGTGCACTCAGATCCTGGTGGAGGTATTTTTCGTATCAGTAGCAGCTGCAGTGGCATGATTTAAAAGTGAAGGAAAGCAGAAGGTAATTTGGCATAGAAGGTTTGGGTCTTTTTTTTTGTGACCATTCATCACCCCAGGTCAAACCCCAGAATAGACTGAGGCCTGGATAAAGACGATAGATGAAATTTTTTTGTTAGTACCTTGGTAAAGCTAAGATTGAATTGAGAGCTTTAACCTGTATTTTATGGGTTAAAGCATGCTTTAATGGTTCATATTTCTGCTTTTGCTCTTTTCTTTTTTTTTTTTTTTAAATAAGGGGGAAATGCAATTCTTAATACTGGTAAAAGTGCCTATAGGTCATGTTAAAAATTACACATATGAGGTAATTTAATTTTTGAAGCAGTGAATAGAACCAGTGTGTATGTACATGTTGCTTATGTGTATGCTCTTTATACCATTTGCTTTAATCCTGTTCTTTGGTAATGGCTTGCCAGCCAACAAGAAAGGAGGAAAATCAAACAATTCTGCAATATAAACTGAAAAAATGTGTTGTGTTATAGGGTAATATAGTAGCTTTAAAAATTATTAAAAAAAAACCAAAACAAAAAAAAACACACAAAAAAAATGCAAACACCAGATAACCACAAAAAATGGACTGTGTGAAAACGAACAAAGCTTAAAGTAACAAATGTAAGTGTCTAGCTCTGATAAAGATGGGAATTGCACCTCATATTTTAGGGTTCAGGTCTCTGGGAAATGCTGAGCACTTCACAGTGGGATGCAGGAATTCAGGTTCTCTAGGAGTCGCATTTTGGGGGAACTGCTGAGACAGAATATCTGAGGAAATAAGCCAGAAGAGTGAGGAGACTGAGAGTAGATAAGAAGTAGTGAAGTGGAGGAGAAAGTAGACCAAGGACTTAAGCAGTTAAATGTTGCCAGGTTTTGCTGGATTGATTTGATGTGTTAGTTTCTTGCCCCTTGAGTTGGATGTTATCATCCCTGTGATATGCCAGGCTTTCCCTGTCCATGTAATGGGTTTGTATAACAAACAGATCTCTGCATCAGGCAGTGATGCGCATGGGCTTCTAATGCCCTCATCCAGCCCATGCGAGGGGCAGCTGGGTACATCCTTCTTACATGGTTCAAGTGAGATTTGACAGAGATCATAGGCAAGAGACATGAGGGTAGGCAGGGGATTGCCATATGGAAGGAGGAAAATAGGTAGGAGAGGTAGTGAGTTATGAGAGAGCATGCTTACAAAGATAACAAAATGGGGACAGTGCTCTATCTTGCATGTTTGTGGAGACAGAATTTTTGAGAGGTGGGAAAGATGTAAACTCGTCAAAGTTTATGGCACTGAACATGTCATCTGGTGTGTTACTGGGAATTCAAAGTGATATTTTGATTAAGAAAAAGACACTAAGAGACAGGGAAGGAAGTATCTCTTCATGGTTAAACATACAAAATTATAAGAAGAGCTGCTGAAATTTAGTGCAACTTCTTTAGCCTTCTGCTTGTTGTGAGGTCTGCCTGTGAATTCATATTGCTTGGGCTTGGAAGTGTTGTTTAAGAGCTGGAATTGGTTTTGTCTGTTCAGCCAAATGCAGTGCAAAGGATCTACTGTTGTTGAGGGCTATTGGAAAGACCCTTCAAAAACAACATTGCTCAGTGTGTAGATTTTAAACTGCCCTCCGAGGACTCTGTACCCTTCTCTGTGGAGCTGCTTACATGGAGGATTTGAATGGATTATTTTAAATTTACTCTCTTTTTTTCTATGGATATAGAACTTGAAACAGTGCAGAACTGTCTTCTGAAAATCCCTCTGCTCCCTTTTTTAATGTAACAACTTTTAGGACCTAAGAATTTGCTGTCTTTTCCCTTTTACTCCCCTCTAAGATTTTCTGAATTTCTACTCTTCATCTCTTGCCTTTTTTCCACGCTCTAAGAACTTAATATGTCATACCCATGGGCTTTGCCAAATTTACTTCACATAAGGTGAAATGATGTTTTAAATTTCCACCAAGCCTATAGAAGACCTACAAACCAGGGGACCAGGGAAGTGCTTTTAGAAGGAGAAGGGGCAAAAAAGTAAGACAAGCGGATGTTTTCATGAGCTTTGGTACATGCAGTTTTCGTGTTCCAGAACTGCCCCGATGTACAAAAGGTGCAGAAGTTTGTTTGCCCCTTGAAGCATCTTTAAACAGTTTGACATGCCTGCTTCCAGTACCTGCTCTAGCACTTCTCAGGTTATGGTTTCTTCCTGTTACTAGCTGCTCCAGGATTATACATTACCTGAAGTCTCACTTCTTTCCTTCTCTTGACAGCTGCAAATCAAAAAGAGCCTTTGACTCCTAATTTTAAAGTGAAAGAGGAGCCTAATGATGAGGAAGCTTCAAGTTCAACCGTGTCTCAGTCCAGCTATGTGTTCAGCCAAGAATCTGAAGCCTCAGCTCCAAACATCCCTGAGGAGAAACTCAAGCCACAGGAAGCACAGACAAATGTGATGAGGCAGGACATGTCAGTCAAGGCAGCATCTGAGCTCCTCATGAAGCTCTCAGGTAGATATTTAATTTAATAATATTGAACTTCTTAACTATTTTTTTTCATGTGTGCTAACAGGGTTACCTTGCAAGGAGGTATGTTTAGCTTTAGTAGCAAGTCAAGGAACAGTTGAAAAGGCCTGTCTGCACAGTTGCACTTACATAAAGCATGTTGGTCTGTCACCACAATATCTAATTATCTCTGCTCTGTTTTTCAAATTAATGACTATGGAATAAGTCAAAAGAAATGATGCCTTAAAGCTTTCAGATGCTGTAATTTTTAAAATGTACCAAAACATGTTAATACCAATTTATTCACATGTGTCACTTCATTAACATTATAAGAATGTGTGTCTGTACTGAACTGTACCTGACAGAGCTTTATAAAACATGACTTTTAAAGCCTTTTATTTCTTCTGACAATATCTTGTACTCAAAATGACAAGATACACTGTTAAAAAAGTGATATAAACTGAGACAGCTTTCTGCATTTAGTGAGACCACTTGAACTTGCCTACATTGCCTTAGTGATACATCCTTCTGCCAGACAAGTAGACAGTGTGCATGTGTACACACAGAGGTAATGTTAAAGCTGGAGGGAGTCAAATAATGTATGTTCTGCTAATTATGCTTTATCTAACTGTCAGAATCGAGATTTAAATTTAAGGGAAAGTAAAAGGGTTGAATTATTGCTGCTGGGAACAGGTTAAGTGAATGACGAAAAGGCTTTTAATTCTAACAGACCAATGTTTAGGACCAAGACATGACAGTCAGCCCGGCAGTTTGGGTTTGTACTTCCACACCTGAACTGGATCTGTTAGTTTTTAAGTCAGAATTCTCGAAAACTTGTTATGCCAAAGTCATGCAAGAAGTGCAAGTGAAAATGCTTACAAGTTTAGTAACTTCTGAGATCCCTGTCAAACCTACCTGAAATTATTTTCTTGATTAGATCCTGTAAACATTGAATTTGGACTCAAATTTATATCTGAAAGACTCTGACTGACCAGGATCTCCCCAATAAAACATGTAATTAATTCACTCCCGTTCATACCTGCACACTTTAATTTGAAGAATTTGCATCACTGATTTGTAACCCTTTTGTATTAATGGTGCAAAAAATACTTTCCGTGTACAAAAGTTGATCAGAGCAGAAGTTTCCAGACTTTACACAGACTCTCAAATAATAAAAATTTGGTTAAATATGCAGTTCACTGTTGCTGCTGGTGACTGGTTTGAGTGTGGTGTTTTGGTAACAAAACTTTGCAGCCTAAGGAATGCTAACCTGTGACTCCATTTTGCTTGATGCATATAAATTTAGGTAACTATTTTTATAAAGAAAGAGCTCTGTAACTTAACGTTTTCTTGGGTGCTTCACAGACATAAAGGTTCTGGGTTGTGCATCTTGAGTTCAGCATTCGGAGGCTGTGTTCAAATAGGTTTATTACTGACTATTATGTTAGAATATTTATGCCTTAAATATCTGTTTGTGTGAGCAAAATCTTGCATGTATAAAATATTGATCAAGTCTTCAGTCCCTTCTGTTGGGACCTCCCAGACTTCAAAGGCTGTAGGAAGAAATACACTGCTGTGACATTTCTCTTACGATCTCTTAGTGATTGAGCAGTTTTTGCTGGCAGTGGGCTTTTTGGTGAATCTATAGGTTAGAAGGTGAAGAATGACTAGGATTTACTGAGTCAGTGTTGCTGCAGTTGGTATTCCTGCATCAGCCAGTGGGTGGGGTTACACCAAGTTTGTCACATACAGTTTTTTAATTTCCACTGAATTATCTGAACTACTGAATTACCATATAAGGCAGAAACTATAAAGAAGGTAAATACTAAGATACAGTTTAATGTACAGGACAAATATATGAAGAAAATCTAAAATGAATAGCTTCTTTAGTGATTTGTTTTTTGGGGTTATTTAATCTTTATCTGGTCGAATATTCGCAGGTCACTGTTGACTTCTCACCTTATCTTAAGCAATTCTGTAGCCTGTTTTTGGTGATTTAAAACTTAAACAATTAAGCCACTTCTCTGTAGAATCATAGAATGCTTTGGGTTGGAAGGGACCTTAAAGATCACAGAAATATTTAGGCTGGAAAAGACAACCAAGATCATCGACTCCAACCATTGACTGGTCACCACCTTGTCAACTGGACCATGGCACTAAGTGCCATGTCCAGTTGTTTTTTGAACACCTCCAGGGATGGTGACTCCACCTCCTTGGGCAGCCTGTTCCAATACTTGACAACCCTATCCTTGAAGGAATTCTTTCTGATGTCCAACCTGAACCTCCCCTTTGTTATTTTCACTTTCTTCTATATAATACTGATTACAAAAACCTGCACCACATACAAAGTCAGCAAGGGATTTCCAGCATAATAGTATTTTGCTTTCTGCATTCCTGACGTATATGCTGCCGTTATCCTCTGAGCAAGAGTATTGCTGATTGTTTCAGCCCCAGGGGAACCTCTTGGGATTTAGGCATAGACCTTGCTCTCTCCTCCATGTAAAGGATATGCTGGTTTATATTTTTCACTGGAAGATCTATTTTCCCAAGCTGTGTTGCCAGCTCTTAGCTGTACAGTGTAGTGGAAGGGCTTTCTAGCTGTGGATCCTAAATTGGTTTACTGGATACTTCAAATCACCAGCCTCTGTAATGGAGGGACTTGTCAGCCACTCAAAGTATTCTAAAGCTAGGGAAAGTTAGAAGAATGAACTTACTTTACTGTAGTAGAACATCAATAGAACATTTGTTAGTTGTCATTGTAGAAGTAGATGTAGAGAAACAGGAAAATCACACAGAGTTGTCTATTTTAGTTCTACCACACATGGCTCTCTCTTTCAAGCTAAAGGGCTGTTGGGACACTTACAGGCTTCTAGCAACACACAACTAGTGTTTAAGTTCAGGCCCTTACCTCACATATTACTTTGGTGTAGTTGGATGTGCTATGCCCTTTTATACCATCTTTTTCTCTACCATGTTCCAACTGGATTCGGGTCTTCTACCCCACAGTTCACAGACTTGGTACCTAATCACCTGATACCTACTCACACTTCTTCCAAAGGATTATCCAAGCTAAGAAGGCTAATGTCTCCTGAGCAGGTGTAGGCAGAACCCATTTCCACCCAGATAGTCAGAACAAAACTTCCCAACAGCTAAACTACTATTTAAAAACAAATCAAATGCCCATTTGAAAGAAATGGTATTTGGGGATTAGCAGGCAAAGTTTGAGCCTCAGTGCTGACTTCCAACCTACATTTTACAGAAGAACATAAAATGACTACTACATGATATCTATGAGCGTACAAAGGTGAGCTGTGAATTCTGTCTATTGCTAAGTCTTGACTGAGACTAGAGCTAATGGTAAGCAAACAGATTTGAGGAGAATAGTGGAGTGGGGCAAATTGCTCTCATCTCTGTTTGGAAGGGTGGCATCCCTGCAAGTTTTTAAATTCCTTATATTAAACATTGCATAAAATCAATTATAAGAAATGAAAGTAATATATTTGAAATACATCTGTTTTCTACATTCTTACCAGTTCTCTTTCATGGAAAAGCTAATTTATTTCTCAAAATGTTTAATGAAGTGGTGCACCCGGTGATACCTGGTCAGTTTATACACTCAGTCTTGTAAATTGAAAGGTAAGTTTCAGAGGAGACTGAAATTTAAAATAAATATTTGCATTTACATGCCAGTGTTTGAGCCTAAAAGTTCATTTTCTGTTGAAATAGTTATGCTGCTAATGTGTTTGGGGCATGTATTAGCTTTCAGAAGCATAGAGTGTTTTGCCTTCTTGTTAAAAAATGAATGCATAGGTGGAAGTGTATAAAATAGATATTAGGAAGAAATTCTTTACAGAGAGAGTAATCAGGCATTGGAATGGGCTGCCCAGGAGGTGGTGGATTTACCGTCCCTCAAGGTTTTTAAGATGAGACTGGATGTGGCACTTAGGGCCATGTTCTATTAACCACGGTGGTGTTGGATCAAGGGTTGGACTTGGTGATCTCAGAGGTCCCTTCCAACCCAGCTGATTCTATGATTCTATGAAAATCTATTCCAGGTACTAGCACTTCGTAAATAGTATTTTACCCTGGTGCCTTGAACTTGACATTAGGATGTCCCTGTCTTTCCTAGAATTTTGTCTCAATTACATTTGCCTTTAGTTCAGACAAATACGTTTCACAAATAGGACATATTTTGCATTTCAGTAGTAACTCAGCTTGTTTTCCTCCTCTCTTTTTTCAGTTGGTCAATTCCCCCTGTACTGCACATATCCTTGTTATCACTAGCAAATGCATGACCTTTGTGCTATTAAGTTCCTTTGGATTTTTTTGTACTTCAGTCCTCAGGTCACACAGTGCTGCTTGTAGTAGACCAGTACCAACAATATGTCTTAATTTTGGGTTATCAACAGATGCAATTAGTGCATGCTTACTTCATGACCTCAGCACACAAAGTAAAATATTGCCTACAATTGATTCCAAAAGCATTCTTGATCAACTCCATTTATTATCACCTAATTATATGACAATTCCTCTTACAGCACAACTGGTTATTACCAGGGGGGTGGGGTGGGGAGTGTTTGCCTTTTTTTGATTAAGCCATTATCTACTTGAAAGTGTTTATGCTGATTTCCTGTTTCATGCCTTGTAGTTAATTTTTTTGACACTGTATCATATATTTAACTGAAATCACAGGGATTAGAACTTGCATTTAAAAAGAATAAGACAAAGGAAAAAGAATGATAGTACAGTTCTGTATAAGATGAAGGCCAGAACACCTTAATGCCATGCCCATCCCAAAAAATGACACATGGTGCGTTAGGCCACAGTGAGCTGAAGGACTATCTGAGAAATATCTGTCAAAACAGCACGGAATTCCAGAGGAACTAAATAACAGTATGACTTTTAAAAATCTGCTAACCAGGGAGCGCTATCAGAGACAGAGAAACCTTGCTACCTATTTCTTTTTCATAAATTTGGGGACTGTTCTGGGAAGTGCTTGTGTGGAGTTAGGCTGTTGTCTTTGGAGATGGCTGTTGTCGGTACCTCGGAAGAGTCTCTGCACCTGGATTGCAGGAGAGCTGTCAAGAGTGCTTTCATCCCTGCTTAGAAAGCCTTGATAATGGGCAGTGAGTGGAGAGAAAATACAGGGAAGTCTTTTGTTCCTTGGTCTCATTAGGAAGATCTGGGCAGCAGCAGGTGCTTCTGTAGAAGCCCAGAAAAGTAAGCATGGAAGCGTGTGATTCAAAATAAGACTTCCTCTTGATGAAACTAGAGAAATGGCAAACCATGGCAAGTTACATTAGCAGATTAAATCCTGCTACTGGCCAAGTGATTGCTGTTGGTTTTGGGAGGCTTTTTTTTGTGGGTTTGTTTTTGGTTGTTTTTTTTTTAACCAACAGAAACGTGAAATTGATGGTGAATGGTGAGAGCAAAGCTGTGTTTTCACTGCAGTATGGACAAAGATACAAGTTTCTAGATAGCTAGATTTATTATTGCAATGTGTTACATTCCAGATTTTTTCTTTTTCAAGATTTTGAGATCCTCCTGCCAGTGCTGTACCACGTGAAGTTTGTATCAGGCTGCAGAATGTTCCTTCAGTTTAATAGGCTTTTCCATGACATCTGTATAATAACATAGTCCCAAAAGTACTGAACTAGTAGTGGATTCTTACCTGTTGAAGGATTTTGCCATGTTCGTGACAACTTTGCTGTTTAAACCCAAAAGAAGGAAAACTGTGAAAAAATACTGCTCTTTCACAGGAAAAGTATAGGCTGGGAAGTATGGAAGTCTGCAAAGTCTAAATTGTTTTTTTTTCTCCTATAAGTCTTAAAAAATCCACAAAACAACAAATATCACAGAAAAACAAGCATCTTATAACAAAGCTGAGCTTTTATCTCAGTAGATGCTATACTGTACTTTTAAGTTACTGCAATTCACCTTCCTTTTTTCCACGTCAGGGTAACCTTGGCATTTAATGAAAACTATGTTAATTTAAAAGATTAGATAATTTGGAATAATAAGAAATCATTGTATCTGTGATTCAAATGCACTTCTTTAGGTGTTCCAGATTTATTTTATTTTTTATTTTATTTTTTTTTTAGGAATTGTCACTGAGGAGTTTAAACAGCTCCCCCCCAGTGCTTCACTTTATTACTATTCCTTGAGGATGTTGAGCCAGGTGGGAGTGGCCACAGAGCTATGAAAAGTGGGCATGTGAGTTTTGTTCAGTGTCAGGTGATTGTGGATGCACAGGGTTTGCAAAGGCCTCTTGAAGTCCCCCCTTGCCTTTGGAGAGTCAGCATGTAAAGACAGGATAACTGGAGCCAGGCTCCCTGCAAAGGTCCAGCTTGCTGCAGAATACTGGACTAGAGTTCTCTTGAACTGTGAGACTGGGATATATTGGAACATGTTGTAAAATAAGAATTCACTGCACATGTAGACTTTTTATCAAATTCTTCTTGAACTGCTTTGAGGGGTTGGCCGTGTTCTGCAAGTAAGGGTCTTGCAGGTAAGCACCATAATCGTAGTACATTTAAATTGAAAGAGCAGCAGATGTGTATCACGACTCTAATTAGTCTATTGCTTTAATTTGCTCCTTTTTTTTTTTCTTGGCTTGTATTTCTGTGAAACAGCTTG